>NC_054702.1:107726726-107919226 GCF_016097555.1 Gigantopelta aegis | reverse complement strand
CGTGTATTAATATTTTAGCTTTTATTTCATTTTGAATTCATATTATAAAACAGGTTTCTTTTTTCTTAACTATTTTTTTTTCAATAAGACAATCTCCTCCTAAAAATAAAACATTAAAAACAAAAACCAGTTGACGAATAGCTACTTTTTATTTTAAACGCTTATAAATATTTATATATATATTCTTTCCTTCATGTGTTAATAAATAGATAACACATTATTTCGTTCGTTTTTTAAATTCTTAATCATAATAATTATTCATTCTTTGAATACTACACTGCGTCAATATTTAAAGTATAGCCTGTAAGCCCTATAAACAGACTAGGATGCGAAAAGGACATGATTATTCCATTAGAAATGAAATAAAATTTCGAATATTTGAACCTACATAAAATGTACTCCATAACAACGTTTTAAAGGCGTTTCTGTATAATTTTGTTTAAAAGTACATAGGTGTGGCAGACATTTTTTTCTTCTGGGTTTGAAAAGTTACTGTGATTGACTGAAATCGATAAACATAAGACAATAAACACGGATTTCCTTCATTTTAATCTTTGACGTGGATTTAACCGTCAACAGGTATTGTACACGAAGTGCAACTTATCAATAAGCATCCGATTACCTCGACAAGGTGTGCGTTGTTCCGGGATCGTCAGTTTTCATTGAACACGGTGGAACGTCGTTTTATGATCACAAACGTAAACGGATCTTATTTCATACATATCAAAATACGATTTATTATAAAGACGTTTGTAACACTATCATTACTATAACTTACCCATTAAGATATTGTGAATTAAGGTTCATATTGGTCACGTGCACTTTACATACCTAATAGACATCAGTAATATTGCTTCCGCGTGGAGGCAAGTCTATGTTCGTAAATAGAATCTGGCTGATATTTTAGCGTTTTAAACTCCAGTTGTACGTAGTCATTAATACTATAGTTGCGATCAAGAAGTTTGTTTTATTTAACGACACCACTATTATTAATATAATTTATTAATCATCGGCTATTGGATGTCAAACATTTGGTAATTTTACATGTAGTCTTAGAGAGGAAACCCGCTATATATTTTTTTATTAATAGCAAGAGATTTTTTATATGCACCATCCCAAAGACAGGATAGCACATACCACGGCATTTGATATACCAGTCTTGAGAGAAATAGCCCAATGGGCCCACCGACGGGGAATGGTCCAAAACCGACCGCGCATCAAGCGAACGCTTTACCACTGGATCTACTACTACTACGTCCCGCACTAGTTATGATCAATTCATAAACATTAAAGCAGAAAAAAACGTAACCTGAAATATTATCCATTTATTCTAAATACATTTTTTTATGAGAAAAAGAAAAGAAAAATATAGTACGCCAATCTAATAATATGATTGCTAGTTTAATGATTTTTTTTTTTTTACTTCTTCAGTGTGTATGTGCGTTTGTGTGTGCATGTGTGTGTCAGTGCGTGTGCGTGTGCGTGCGTTCGTGCAAAGGCGGACCCAGGAAATATTTTAGGGAGGAGATGAAGGGAAAAGGGGCACACGGACAAAAAGGGCATTTCATTAAAAATTGTAAACAAATAGTTAAAAAGGTAGGCACTTTAATTGTTGCCTTGGATCATCCACTGTGTGTGTGTGTGTGTGCGCGTGTGCGGGCATGCGTGTGATTGTGTGCGTATGTGTATGTATACACGTAGCTTCTGCCTGTTTCGTGACTGACAAACGCATTTCATTCACATTGCCGGAAAAGTGGAGGGTGTTAATGAAGTGTGAAACTAAAAGTTGAAAAGTACAGTGAAGCCTCGAACAAGGAAGTCGTGCCTGGGGTTTTATGTGACCCATCGTCACGCTGGCCCGTGGGCTAACCACACAGTGACACCTGAAAAGAAGTCAAGGCGTAGACAATTGACTGTGAAACTATACTATCTGGAGAATATTTTAGATTCCTACCATCTCCTCAGGCGTGTTGCAATCCATTGGCGTCGAAGCCATGGTGTGGTAAGGGACACTCCCCATAATTTCTGAATATTATGTAATCATGTACCCCCCCCCCCCCCCCCCCCCCCCCTAAACAACAACCACCACACCGATTATGGAAGATCAAGATAGTGCCTTGGTGTCTGGCGTACCCGGGATTTTATATTGGGAGTAACCACATGTATGTGTGTGTGGGGGAAGACACCCACCCAGTGTTTGAGTCAAGTTATGGTGAGACACGCACATATAATAGGTGGCGACGGGGGGGGGGGGGGGGGGGGGATGTGTTACAGGGAAGCCTCCCCCCCACCCCACCAAAACACACACATTAGGTGACTAATAAACATTTAGCTATTACAAATATTAGGACACATTAGGTGACTAATAAACATTTAGCTATTACAAATATTAGGACAATCAGAAACACATGATGTCCCTCGTGAAATAATTTGAAAATTAGTTCACTCGGGACATAAACAAGATACTAAATGGAAGCTTGTTTAATATCCTTTAAGTATATATACAGACACTGATATTCTAAACCAGGGAATGTATCTAGGCTAACGTGTATTTTTAGTTGTTAAAATGAATATGAAATGGATGTTCATTACAATTTACTATAAAAATAATTGTACTACTTTGATAGGTTGTATTATGGTATGTTAGAAACATTTTACAATGGCCGAAAACCCAGGATAGTCCCTTTAATACTTTGATCATAGACATTTTTTATTTAATGTATGATTGATTATTTCATGGGTGTACATATCATAGCCGATTTACTGTACACGTTGAGGTGGTTTTCAAACATTTGGTAATTCATTCATTGTCAAGTTTCTTTCAACCCCTCCCCATTGTTTTGTAACAGTTTAAAAGCAAGCAAGCAAGTACGCACGCATGCACGCACTAAGTTTTGTAAAAGCTTAAAAGTACATACACAGTCCCCCACCCACATACAGAGACACAATACACATATAACTAACGTTTATAAATCACGTTGACGTGGTTTTCAACATTTGATCATTCAATCATTGTGAAGATTCTTTCACCCACTCCCCTAAGTTTTGTAACAGTTTAAAAGTACACCCCAACCCCACACAGTGGTTTAACAATCTAAATCCCGACTTCCAAGTGCACCACGTGATATTGAACATCGCGAAGGACCACACTTATAAAATATACACAAATAGTAACAGTGGTGGGTGTATTCTACATTTTCTTCATCCCATTAAAAGGAATTCTTCCAACAGAAATATATTAAGCTGTTACACAACATGCTGTACTGTACTAAATAATTTAAAACCAGCTGCTTAGAAATCCACAAAAAAAAAGTCCAAAAAAAAGTGTACTTATTTATCTGTTCATAAGTCTATCAAATGGTTTTAAAATTGAGATGTCCATTGTTACATATTGTCTGAATACTTTTAATGCAAACTGCTTAAAAGTCAAACATTGTAACACCAAAACAAATGTTAAATAATCATATTTATTAATCAAAGAAAGAAGAAATATTTTGATGCACTGAATACATTTTAATTATGGTTATATGGCATCAGATTTATTAATTATGTCTAAAATAGAACCGTATATATAGAGAGAAAGGCATGTAGGAATGAGTTGGGGGTACTGCCTACACCCTCAACTTGTAGTCCAAAATATTTACATTTTTTGTCCTACTCAACATAAATCAAAATAAAAAAGATTTGTGCCTCTCCCCACTTGACATATCATTCCTACGAGCCTGACAAGTGTAAAGCAATATAGGTACAAATACGTGTACACATTGTATATTATATATACAGTACAGCCATCCATAATTCCCAACATTCTATGAGCATACTAACTATTGGCCTGGAAGAAGGGATGGTTTTAATGTCAGCATATGCTTTTAAAACAAACAAAAATGTTGATAAAAAATTTCTTATAACAAACATGTAGGAGGTATGTGGAGTTACACAAGAGGATGATAATTATGAACAGCCTCTTAGTAAAGACAGGGATTGGTAAAATACATGAAAATTACAATAAAAACAACACATAATAATAATAATAATAATAATAATAATAATATGAACGTAGACATAAATATAACACTAATTAAGATAGGTCTTAGTAAAGGTACGAATCAGTAAAATTACATGAACATGACATTAAAAACAACACATAATAATATGAACGTACACATAAATATAATACCAATAAAGATAGGTTTGGTTATTTATACAAAAAGACAATCTTCTTTATGCAACCAATCTACTAATGGTACAGATGATAACTGCAGTCACTGGATATAGAACCCAAGTGAATAAAAATATTATAATTTAAAATTAGTGTTTGTTTTGTTTAATGACACCACTAGAGCACATTGGCTATTGGATGTCAAACATTGGGTCTTAGAGAGAAAACCTGCTACATTTTTCCATCAGTAGCAAGGAATCTTTTATATGCACCATCCCACAGATAGGATATCACATACCAGGCCTTTGATATACCAGTTGTGGTGCACTCGATGGAACAGGAAATAGCCCAATGGGCCCACCAGTGGGGATCGATCCTAGATGGACCATGTTTCAGACAAACACTTTACTACTGGGCAACATCCTGCCCCATTATAATTTACTTCTACTCCGCAAATAATATATCAAACACTGTGTGATTGTTTGGTAGTTGTTAACATGCTCAAGGGTTCAAACATGCTTACCATGGGCACAAGCTCAGATTAAAATCAGGAATTCTTCCCATAGTAAGAGGGGAAATCTAACTAAGCAATACATTTAGTCTAATAGTAAAGTTTATTAGCCAAAACATTACGTTTAACGTGTTCAGAATCTGGGCACAAGTTTAGATGGTTCACCAAAATAAAATGCAGACAATTAAGTATTTTAGAAAAGTGATCTAAAATGTGTCTGTCAATAAATAAGAACCTAAAATTAGCCCAGAAGATAAGTTGCCATTGCACACAAAATTGCAAGGCAGATATACAACTAAATATAATTTGATTTTAGGTTTTGTAAGACAGTGTATTTTGGCTGACTGTGTTATTTATAGGTTACATCCTGTCTGTGAGGGAACTGCTTATAAAAGGACCCTTGATGCTATTTAGTACAAATGGTACATCTGATTTCAACAGATTAAATGTAATTTAGTTAAAAACAAGAATTCTGTAAAAATAGATGTCTTGTCTACCATAAACTGTTTCTGTGCACTGTGATGAATATCCACAATTGCAACTATAAACCAAGTTTCACAGATCTAGGGCTTATAGTTTGTGACAAACAGATCCAAATGTGAAATTTTAATGCGAAACTAACACCAAAATTTGACACTGCTTTCACAATTGCTGCTGCCATCAAAACAGAAGTACCTATATCTCATCTTTTAACTTCATGAAGGAGAGACAAAAACTACATAAATTATAATGCTGTTTAAGTAAATTTAATGAGATTAAAAACCAAAGTGAGTAAGAAAAGATTCCCACAAAAATAGTAATACACACAATTATGTACAATATAAGTAAAATTAATAAAAGTATGCTATTTTATCACACAGCAATAAAACAAGTTAATATTACGAACCATGGAGTAAGGCATATTATTCAAAATGTATCATTGATTATTACATTAAAAGTATTTAAATCTGAATTATTTTTTTTTAAATATAATATATGAAAGCACTTCACTCCTCATGTTAGCAAAAACAAGAAGAAAAAACAGATGTGTTTTTAAAATACTAAAAAATATTTGAAAAGTTCTATAAATATGAATAATGAAGTAGGTCAATTCCACGGTGACAGACGTTACATTCAGAGGTTGGAGGTCATTCCAACTGACTTGATTGCTAGAGTGATACCCACAGTAAATTGGTCTTGTGTATGATACTTGCCAATGTTCATACCGATTTAGGGCCACAGAGAAAAGTGCTTAGAAATATTTATGGCATGGTGGGTAATCAGAGATATGTGCGTGACAGACTTTACTTCCAAAGGATATGGGTAAAAAGTAACGAACTTCATTTCCAAATTGTGTGAAACCTTTAACTTGTACAAATCAATGTTTGCCCTTGAAGTAGAGATAACATAGCTATAAATGACTACCAGTTACAATTCAGCCCTAAACTAAAAGTGTAAGGAAAAATATAACATAATTGTGTGTGACGGACATTATGTGACGCATGTTACATTTTGTCCACTGACAGAATGAAGTTCTGAATCTATAAAAAGCAGTACATTGTCCACTGCTGTGATAATAAAAGCATTTTAATGCATGGTGAACTGAGCTAAATCCCGTCCCTTTGTGCAATATATGCAAAGGAATGTGTTTCCATGAGTATATCAACCACTAGTTACATAGCCATAACTGATCTCCACTGGGCTCAATGACATGATGTAGTGGTTAAGACATCACCTTTATGTTGGTAGGAACCGAGTTCACATCCCATCACTGGCTTCAACCTAGAGTGAACTTCAACTGTATAATGTGGAAATGTTAGACCACTGCATCATGTTCTCTGACACAAAACATTAACAAAAAGTCTGTCTCTTTTGTTTAACAACACCACCAGAGCACATTGATTAATTAATCATCAGCTATTGGAAGTCAAACATTTGGTAATTCTGACATTTATACGTAGTCATCAGAGGAAACCCACAACATTTTTCCTAATGTAGCAAGGGATCTTTTATATGAACTTTCCCACAGACAGGAAAGCACATACCATGGC
Source organism: Gigantopelta aegis (assembly GCF_016097555.1). NCBI lineage: Eukaryota > Metazoa > Mollusca > Gastropoda > Neomphalida > Peltospiridae > Gigantopelta > Gigantopelta aegis. The sequence goes on along the minus strand of NC_054702.1, from coordinate 107,912,526 downwards.
CTTTGACTAGTTGTGGGGAAAACATTAGAAAACCCCCAATCTGTTGAATGGATCCACTGACGTGGTTCGGTCCTGCGATGCAAACACCCCAAGCAATGCACTCAATGGACTGAGCTAAATCCCGCTCCCCCAAAACATTAACAAGTAACCACTCAGACAGCTGAGATGTGTGCGCAGGTCCATAATTGAATATAAGCATAAAAATCAAGTTAAAAAAGACAAAATAGGACTAACATGCTTAGGCCAAACAAAATAAAATTCTGGTCTCTGGTCAGCGTGCGCGGTGATTTTGACCCTCACGCATCACACATCTCCCCCCACTGTGGTATGATGTTGATTTTTGCCGGGCTTTTCTTGCTACGACATAATAACCTCATATGGAGCCAAAATTGCATCACGTATGGACTAGGATGTGCATTCTGATTTCAATTTAAATATGTCCCTTATTTCGGTATCAAATATACTCACCTTTTCTGTGCAATCCATGCTTTAAACAAAAATAAAGTTAAACAAAACCCAAAAATGCCCATTGCTGCATCAATTCTGGAACTTTGGTCTAGCCAGAGACCAACCTTTTATTTTGTTTGGCCTTATTGCCATTTTTGTTCTAGAATACCCTGCTAAATGAGTAAAAATGCAAAAAGGTTAAACATAACAAAACACATTGCTGCCACTTTTACATCATTATGGCTAATAATTTATTATAGCAGGTATTTCTTCTTTTTTTCTGGAAATATTCCACAACTGATATTCAAAGATTCTTTAAGTGATACAACTCTCCCACTTCCTATAAAGGTAATTTGTACCAGTACATCAAATAGTTGGGTTTTTTTTGTTGTTTTGTTTTTTAATGCAAAATATGGATTTCTTTTAATTAATACATTATTAATACTTTATGGTGGTGGTAATGGTTGTTTTAGCTGTGCTGGTGATGACTACTGTGACATTTTGAGTGCTTGTATAATGGTGAAAAATGTGGAGATGTAAAAACACTGAAGATAATACAGGCAGTTAATAAATAACTTAAAATGAAACAAATTCTGTAGTATAAAAAATGAATAATTTTAACCTTGGTTAAAAAAATTAGGTTTCATAATTATTTTGTACATGAAAATATAAAAAGGGTGGGTATGAACAAGCATTCTAAAAATACTACTAAAGAAACAAAAGTCTGCTACCGAGCAACCAATTTTCATATCTCCTAAGTTCGAAGACCATAAAGGAAAAGCTTAATCTGTATCTCTGCATGATGAAGCTTCACATAAATTTCATCTCAATATTTGAGGCAATAAGAAAGATTAATAAAAAGAAACATGACTTCCTATCAGTGTGCGCTAAAGGCAGAGTTCAGTTATTTTTGGAATGCTCATGCATTAGCTTCAGTGGTTTCCTGTTCCTGAAGGTTGGTGTACACCTGTGATCCTCTCATATCAAAGTGGAGATACCTGGAAAACAAAACAACATGTCAATTTTATACAAGCTCGAGTCCGATATATTTCAACATGCTCCTGTACCACTAAGGTTTTTAGCATGTCCACCCTGGATCCCGTCTCTGGATAGCCTGATCCAGGACAGATTTTTATACAAGCTCGAGTCCGATATATTTCAACATGCTCCTGTACCACTAAGGTTTTTAGCATGTCCACCCTGGATCCCGTCTCTGGATAGCCTGATCCAGGACAGATTTTTATACAAGCTCGAGTCCGATATATTTCAACATGCTCCTGTACCACTAAGGTTTTTAGCATGTCCACCCTGGATCCCGTCTCTGGATAGCCTGATCCAGGACAGATTTTTATACAAGCTCGAGTCCGATATATTTCAACATGCTCCTGTACCACTAAGGTTTTTAGCATGTCCACCCTGGATCCCGTCTCTGGATAGCCTGATCCAGGACAGATTTTTATACAAGCTCGAGTCCGATATATTTCAACATGCTCCTGTACCACTAAGGTTTTTAGCATGTCCACCCTGGATCCCGTCTCTGGATAGCCTGATCCAGGACAGATTTTTATACAAGCAGTTACTTTAAATGATACAGTTTTTCCATTGCGAAAAAAACAACATTTTAGTACAGCTTAAGCTACAATACAATGCACAATCTAAGTTAAAGGAGGGGACAATTAAGGCATTTGGCCTGGTATGCATATTCAATGATATATAATGCACATTATTGCTTAATATCAACAAGTATAATCGTATAGTTAATTAATAAAATGGTTAACTGTGATGGCTAATTAGATATAATGGGTGCAGCCATTTTGTACCATCCCAGTGAATACACACTCTGGCGAGCTGGTGTCATGTCAGGAATTAGTCTTTGAACTGAAGAAACAAAACATACCTGATTTTTGCGAATGCATCACAATGTTCTGTAATAATATCCATCCCAGTAAGCCAGCAACAATTATATATTATTTTTCAATACAAAAATACACCACCATTGTCAAAGTGTTGAAATAACTGTATTATGTTTTGTACATAAATTAATCCATGTACTGAAATAATAATCGGAGTGTTTTCTTGGTTAATTGGTCTTTTCTTTCCGTGGCCTGTACCTGTGGTTCCTGATTGGCAGGTGTATATTTAGACTGTCCCCAGACAGTGTCTAGACACACTAAAAAGACATGCTTCTTTTATTAAGATCACAGGGTATTGTGTGGTAATCGCACGAATACCCCTCAAATCGTAATGGGCATTATCAGCCGTCCTGCTTTATAACTCTAAGTAATTCTGTAAAACCCTTGATTAAGTAGACTTTCCCATCTAAAATAACAAAACTGGGTATCGTGAGTGGTCGTTTTTGCTCGAACGTATTCTACCAATAGGCCTAATAATATGCATTTTTTCTTTGGATTTAAAAAAAAATAAAAATACTATAACTCCATTTCATTCTATTGATGCAAAATAAAATATATTTAGGTAAGTAGTTTATTACACTATCAAGTCATTTATGTTGTTTTACAAGTCAGGTTGATGAAAGAGAAGCGCCTTGTTGATATTTAGAGCATTTGTTTACACTGTGCATAGAGGAGATGGACAGAGCTGACATCGCTTCGCTCCAAGCTATACCTCCGGTCGTCACAAAATTTTTAAAGTGTCAGTATGTGTTGGTGGTCCAGGTATGCATCTTTCCAACACATAAGGCTCTTGTTTGAGTTGACCCTACCTTTAAGGCTAAAAATGTATTTGGTAGTGGAAAAATAAGCTTTGCTTGTCAGATTTCAAGTTGCAATAAACAACAGTTATTTCAATAGTCAGAAAATAAAGTTTCATTCACCAAAACAAAATATTAAAATTGAATTTTGTGAATATATTTTATTAAGTAAATAACCAAAAAGCTAATACAAAAATCAAATAAATGCAATTAATTAATAAGCCTTAATTTAATTATGATATCTTTTGCAATTTGAACTTAAATATGATTACAGTTTCTGACCAAATCTGCCAAATGTCTGACTTTTTAAAACAAAACATGTTATTATTATATTTTTTTTAGGGAGGGGGGTTAGGTGAGATGGGATCCAGCTTATACCCTTAATAGTTACTTACAGTACAATACAGAAGCCAATAACCGTTATTCCAGCAGCGAGAAGGAAGCAGAAGCCAGGCATGATATGAAGGGTGGCAGGATACAACTCATTGAACATCAGCGAGGCCAGGAGGGCAGCTATATTTTCTGCCACTGCTAGAATGCTGAACAGTCGACCTGCAAAACAATAAGCTAGCTGTTAGAAGCATAAACACAGACAATTTACATTGTGTGTAACATACAAAGTATACATGATTATTATTATTAAATTATTATAATTCATAATGTTTCTTATATTATTGTTAACATGCGAAACTAATCTAGCAAAAAAAACCCCAAAAAACATTATCTATAAAATATTTATACTCAAAAGCAAGTTATTCTGACATGGATTGTTTGGAGTAATAAATTTGTGAATGGATTTATGGATGTAAACCAGAGAAAATGTGCATGAAACAACTCAAAGAAATGCAACCAAGCAGTTGTTGCAGCGATTGCATGCTTTGTGCAAGAAACATGGACTATTCGGGAGAAATGCTGTCCATTGTTCACCATAAAAGGCCAGACATTCAGTCGCACATCATTGCCACTTTGTGCAGCCTTCAGAAGTCAGAAAAACACCATTAGTGAACTGTTTGATGCAATTTCGTCATGCCACACCTCAGTGAAAATGACAGATGGCGAGTCATAGGGATGCTTGAATCTGGAACCTCGCAGCGTGACGTTGCAGGTCAATTCAACGTCCACAGAAACACCATATGGCACTTATGGCAATGATATCAACAAAACAACCAGGTTAGGGACCGTCCCCGTAGCGGCTGACCACCCGTGACAACCCCTCGCCAAGACACATGGATCCAGCCAGAAACCTTCACAGACTATACCATCCCTTTCTTCAGCGTTTAGTAGCTTAAATGAGACAACGGTGCTAGGCCTGTATCAATGCTCAAGGTGGACACACTTGCTACTGACTGTATGAACTTCGCTCTGGACCCACTCTAGTGATGTGGCTCATTTGCATATGGCAGGTGCGCCCTTTTCATGGACTATTGCTAGTTTTTATACCTTCGGACATTTTTCTTTCCATGTTATAACGTTTCATATACGGCAGTAAAAACTTATCATCAATCATCTGTCTTTTGTGTGACACAATAACTTTTGCCTTTTAGTATATAATTATTTATCATTATTTTATATTTTAAAGTATTTTTTCCATCTTTTCAAATGCAAGGTATATTAATTAAGAAGCTGAAGTATTGATAATTATAATAATAATATAATAATTAGCTCTTTCTGAAAAATTACCTTGTTCATTCTTCTCCACCATGCCAGACATGAGTGAACGCACACCTGACGATGGAAAACCTTGAAACATGGACAGCAGTACCACTGCAATAAAACAAATCTCACTTGATTAAACACAAATACCCCAGAACGTGATATGAAATAAACCACATTATTATATAACATTTAGTGAAATATCTTAAAATATCAGTGAAATAAAAGTGTTATCAGTCACTCAGTGACGATAAAGATAAAAACCAATTACCAATAAAAACCATCCATGTTTTCGATGCTACCCCAATCACAATGAAGGCAATGGTCTTCGATATCATTCCTCCCAGAGACACAGTGGTGTCTCTCATTGACATTTTTTTCTTCAGAATCGGGAGAAGAGTCAATAAGAGAAGACTTCGAGAGAAGTTTTCAAGTCCTTTGTAGTAGCCATATGTTGTCTGAGTCCAGCTTAGTGGAGCTCTTTTTGTATACAAATACAAAATATCCATTTCACCTATAATAAAAAGAGAGAAAACATTGTGAAAGTTAGTAGCAGATTCAGGTGGGGTCCTAGAGGTGTAAAGACATCCCCATGAACATCATTCAAAAATGGCATTAAAAAAAAATCAAATGTGAGGAAATTGTGTTTCAGGCGTTCTAAAGCCATCAATATGTTAAAATTTCCTGCCAATAGACCACCTAGACAGCACCCCCCCCCCCCCCCCCGACAAATAACTGATAACTGGATCTGCCCCACAAAGTAATTCATGAATAAAAGAGATTCCAGACCCACACTGTGCATCTGTATTCAACGTAGCCAAATGTTTTGATCTTACAGATATATACAGTCAGACCTTGATACCACGACCGTTGTTACTATGACATTTACACCATCCGACCAAAAATTGTCGGGAACAAACGCACATCAGTGTTATTCAGTTCATTACACTGGAATTCACACCTTCCGACACAGACAGAGCAAATTAGTAACAAATGTGCATCCGACGTTTGAAAACACCTCTTTACAACGACATTACATAATCACAGATACAGTAGCACGTTAGCAGTACACACACAGTCACTTACAATCCTTGATCTTGTAGTGAACTGACCATGTCACATGCTGTCCGAGCTACCAATGTCTGCAAAATCTGTAGACATGTATTTCTTTTGCAAATAAGCCTTTAGTTAACCAGTTAGTATTAATTAGTATTTTTTGTTACGTTATTTTGGCAATGGAGATAACTCATGACAATTCGATACACCAGCAATTTCGATATAACGACAAAGTGACCCAGGAACGTACATGGTTGTTGTAATGAGGTCTAACTACATGTACCAGTGTTAGTATACTTCTGTGAAATTCTTTATTTTCATGAGATTACATTTTGGTGGTTTTGATAAAAAAAAAAAAAAAAACCCACACATTTACCATTTGCATACTAAAAGAAATGGTTAGAAAAGGTAGTATCATAAATTTGTATTTTATGTATTATATGTTTTGATGTGATCTTAAATTCATTAACTGCACTAGTCCATTAATTACATACAAATTAGACATTCATAAACAAAAGTGATTTCATTATAATTAAAACTGTAAGAAGAGTCATGACTGCATCTTTTAAAAATAATCAGAAGGAATATAGATTGTTTTACTAGAAGTGAATCAATGATATATTGACTGTATTTGCCATTACTTTTAGCTTTAAGGATGGGGCACCAGGGTTTGAAGTAAAATATTATCACCACAGGTAGGGACACCAGAGTATGAAACAACAATTATTTGTTATATTCTATACTTACAGTACTTTTAAAATGTACTGATAATATTTTACATGTAGATACATGCAAATTTAATTTAAATTATTTAAGCTTTTTTAAAATTGAATTTCAGGGGTTAGCGCGAACGCAGACCCCCACACTAAAAAATTGTGTACTCGAGTCGCCCACATTTGGGGCGATCGCAGGGGTCAACCCAACCGGAGTGCAATGGAAAGGCCTCGCCCTGGGAGGACCACCTTGCGGATCATGGTAACCTCCCGTACCAGGTAAGTATGCTTTGACATTGGTGATGTCTTCTTTTATTAAAACAATTTGCCATTTCATCTGGATGTGTCCGCATATGCATAATTACCCAGATCTTCTTGTTTCATTAATTCATTAAGGAACAAATATGTTTCTTAATGCATAATAACATAAATAAATACTTTTCCATATTATTGATGAGAACATATTTGTTAGTAGAGCAACAGGTGCAATGGTATTAATGAAAATAAAAACCTCAATGTGAAATATACTAGCCATCACAAAGGGGATTAACTGCTGTTTGTCGTATACAGTGACGCGCGAGAGCTAAATATAGAACACAAACAAAGAAAACCTGTCTGAAGTAATTTACATGGCTACCAGTAGGAATCATAGGGACTCAGTCTTGAATAGATTTTGAGGTACATGGTGCAGTAAATCAACATATGGGTTTTATAAAACAAAATATGGGTTTTATATTATAAAATACAATATAATTAGAAGAAAAATACATTTATGATTATTTTATAATTCATATATTTGTTGATGCATAGCAATACACATATGAATCTTGCTTAAGTTACATATAAACCAAGGAGTCAAATCTGTTTCAAACAGTCAACTTAAGTAAGTGATCTTTAAAGGTATGGACGGGTCATTGCTTAATACAGGCCACTGTACTTGATAATTTGGGAGAATAGTCAGATGGCTTGTTAAGACAGGTAGCTGCTTTGTACTATGTTAGATCATTTAGGAAAACAGTAACAGTAGGCCTGTATGTACATAAAACAAGTAGATCTGTATACACATACAGTACAACTTTTATATCAAAGAATGTACAAAATACAGGATCAAATTAAACATCACACCTGAAAATATACATGTAAAAATTATTTAATTTTTTTATTATTATTTTAAACATTAAAAATTAAACATAAGAAATATCAATAGATAGTAAAACGCAAAAAACAACAACAAAACAACAACCACAAAACAATAATCCAACAGCAAATTAGAAAAACTATTTCTCAATTTATTAATTTCAACAGAAATATAAATTACTCATAAAGGTTATTTCAGTAAATACAGCATACCCCTGTAAGTAGTGACACAAAACATTTTTCCAAGCATGAACTTAGATCTAGATTTGTAAGTATATATTTCTCAGGTAAAGAACTTCAACCTTTGATAAATATGTAACATGTTGAGCAAGCATTTTATAATATTGTAACCATTTATTAAATTTAAAAAAACAATGTTTTTATACATACTGGTAAGTAATGATTTATAAAAACTTTTTTTAAAATTGAATTTCAGGGGTTAGCGCGAACGCAGACCCCCACACTAAAAAATTGTGTACTCGAGTCGCCCACATTTGGGGCGATCGCAGGGGTCAGCCCAACCGGAGTGCAATGGAAAGGCCTCGCCCTGGGAGGACCACCTTGCGGATCATGGTAACCTCCCGTACCAGGTAAGTATGCTTTGACATTGGTGATGTCTTCTTTTATTAAAACAATTTGCCATTTCATCTGGATGTGTCCGCATATGCATAATTACCCAGATCTTCTTGTTTCATTAATTCATTAAGGAACAAATATGTTTCTTAATGCATAATAGCATAAATAAATACTTTTCCATATTATTGATGAGAACATATTTGTTAGTAGAGCAACAGGTGCAATGGTATTAATGAAAATAAAAACCTCAATGTGAAATATACTAGCCATCACAAAGGGGATTAACTGCTGTTTGTCGTATACAGTGACGCGCGAGAGCTAAATATAGAACACAAACAAAGAAAACCTGTCTGAAGTAATTTACATGGCTACCAGTACGAACCACGTGGACTCAGTCTTGTAAAGATTTTGAGGTACTAGTACATGATGCAGTAAATTAATACATATATATATATGGGTTTTATATTTTGTTTAATTTGTGAACTTATCCAATATAATTAGAAAACAAATAAATTCATTTATGGCTATTCTATATTTCAAATATTTGTTGTTACACTGTATATACATATGTATTTTGCTTAAGTTATATTTTTAAACAAGTCAGACACACCTGTATACATAGTAGCCACCTCAAGCGATTTTTAAAGATATGTAGACCATTCTAGAAACGAGAGAATATAAGATGGCCTGTGAAGACAGATGGCTGCTTAATGTAATACAGATCTCTTTGCAGTATGTTGTAGCATTTCGGAGACAATAGATCTGCATTTTTTACCAGCATCGGTGGTGTAGTGGTTAAGCCATCGGACATAAGGCTGGTAGGTACAGGGTTTGCAACCCAGTACTGGCTCCCACCCAGCACAAGTTTTAATGACTCAATGGATAGATGTAAAACAACTACACACTTTTTTCTCTCAATAACAACTAACAACTAACCCACTGCCCTGGAGAGACAGCCCTGATAGCTGAGGTGTCTGCCCAGGATAGCGGGCTTGAACCTTAATTGGCTATAAGCACGAAAATAAGTTGAAATGATCTGCATTTACATGTATAATTTTAAAATGAAACAATTTATGTATTAAAATTTAAAAATAAAATATTTCAAAGATTAAAAATTAAACATAATTATTAATATTTAAGTATCAGTGGATAATAAAAACCCCAGACAAATTGACAAAAATAATTCAACAACAAATTTTAAAAACTACTGTACACTACTCAAAGTTTGTTAAAGTTAAAGTTTGTTTTGTTTAACGACACTACCAGAGCACACTGATCAATTAATCATCGGCTATTAGATGTGAAACATTGAGTAATTCTGACATGTAGTCATCACAGGAAACCCCCTACATTTTTCCTAATACAGCAAGGATTCTTTTATATGCACTTTCCCAAAGACAGGAAAGCACATACCATGGCCTTTGACTAGTTGGAATGTGAAAAAAAACTATCAGCTGAATGGATACATCGAGGTGGTTCAATCCTGTAACATAAGCACCTTACGTGAGCACTCAACCGACTGAGCCAAAGTTTGTTAAGGATCATTAATTCCAGATCTTCTAGCTTTAATGTGTTCGCCACTAATCACCAAATAATACTAATGTACAAAATGAATGATGAATCGAACATTGCAAGAAACCTTCAATTTAGAGAGAGGGAAAATTATCTTCAAGGCATAGGATCAGCACAACTCTGAAGACTTATTTTCTGTGATCATAGGTGAAGGTTATTACAGAACCACATGCCAATAAGCATGCATAGTTTCGTTAAACAAAACAAAATTTTACTTATCTTCATGGTTCAAAATATATGTTGAGCAGTATATTTATCAAATGATTAATATAAAATGCATTATATCAGTAAACATTATTAAAGATTATCTGTTATCTCTTTAACATTAACCGGGGCCGTTCACACATACGTTTGCAGATTATTATAATTTTTTGATAACAAGATGAACATAAAAAAAACCCCAGACAATGCTTATAATTAAATTTGAAACATACATACTTTTTTTTTTCAGAGCATGAAATTAGATTTATTTTCACACAACACAAGTATATTCAGTAGGAAAAGAAGTTTGACTTTTGGAAAATATGTAACATGTTGATCAAGCATTTTATTATTTATTAAATACATTTGAAAAAAAACTTTCATGTATAATGTTTTCACACATAAATGAAGGAATGAATTATTAAAACTTTTTTTAAAATTGAATTTCAGGGGTTAGCGCGAACGCAGACCCCCACACTAAAAAATTACATACTCGAGTCGCCCACATTTGGGGCGATCGCAGGGGTCAGCCCAACCGGAGTGCAATGGAAAGGCCTCACCCTGGGAGGACCACCTTGCGGATCATGGTAACCTCCCGTACCAGGTAAGTATGCTTTGACATTGGTGATGTCTTCTTTTATGTATAACTCCTGTACTTTACTTTGATATGTTTAATATGCATACTTATTTAAATAAACTTTTTTTATTAATTTAGTAATACACAAAAATCAAAATGATAATTATAAGATGAAAAATTAATTTATTTTCCTAATAGTGCTAGAAAACAACGTATTCATATAAGAAGCATGCTGCTGAGAAAATAAGATAAAGACTAATAGTGACAGTGACGTTGGCCATGAGCAGGCAAGGTAGAGCTAAATATAGAAAGACAACAAAGAAAATGGGTACTATACAACAAACCAGAAATGACACTAAAACACCATGACTGAATGAAACAAATTCAAATGTACAATAAGTTGATTTTTATACATTTTGCAAACTATATGTGAGATATAAAAGTTTAATTCAAAGTTCTCTGAAACAAACACAATAAAATATTTTAATTTTTTCTAATAATAAAACAATATAACTTTAAACAAAATATAGTTCCATGAAATATTAAAATCAGAAGTCACTATTTTAATTAAAATTTAGACACGATGATTCATGTCATTTTTGTCTACATACTGAAAGCGATTATTTGGTGAGGCCAAACAAAAGAGACCCAACAGTCTCTAAAAAAAACCTGTGCAATGAAAATCACTATTCTTTCTTTCTTTTTTTTAAATGGCTGACAGTCTAAATCAATAACAAGTGGATTTTGATGTTTACCTTCTGCATAATATTAACTAAGAATTAAACTGTGTTCAGTTCGATCTTTATTGCAGCCATGTTTTAAAATACCGTTTGTAGAAAATAAAACAGAAAATACAAATTTCTACATGGCATATGTTTCTATAATATAATACAGTGAGAAATGAGTGTGAAAATATATGAAAATGACGGCTGAAGATTTATTTATTTTATAAAATAATTTTTTTATTTAATTTTGGACATTAAATAAAATAATACTCTATACCGGGATTTTCCGTATTTAAGCCCCAGGCCACTTTCAAGATGGTAACTTTTTATCCCATTCCACTGCGCATGTGCCCGTTGCGGGGTAACTCGAGGACGCAAAGCGTGAACTAACGCGAGATCTTGCAAAAATAGACCCTGTGGACCCTGTGGACAAGTTGGGGGGGGGGGGGGGGGGGGGGGGGGGGGGGGGGCATAGACAATGGGAGGCCATGCAAAAGGAATGTAAAAAACTCCATGATTAATTATTCTATCAGTAAGGAACCCAATTTTTTTTTGAATTATTGCTTATCACGAAATAAAAAATATTTGCTTGTTAACGCCTGACAAACCATCGGTTCGGATTCTTATGCAATAAATATCGGATATGGGCTGAAATAATATTAATGTGTGCGCACATGTATGTTTGCAGATATTTATTGTATTAAATATTTATAAAGCATTATACAGATAAATACATTCAGAATTCTTGTCAAGATTTCTTTTCACCAAGTTATTTAAAATTTTGTTTGGTATTTGGAATAAAATTAAATGATACATATGAAATTTGAGCTATGGTATATAAAATATTAGAATCAGGCCCGTAAGAACTATATCTGGAGTTGGGGGAGGGGGGGCACAATCTGTAGTGGAGGGACACAGTCTAATTGGGGGGGAGGGGGGCAAAAGCCATATTTTAAACCAGGTTTATAAAAGTGGCGCTATAGTCCCCCTCCGACTTCTCGGTTGCTACTGACCTGAGAATGGTCAGAAATGTAACTATATTACATATACAGCTATTTAAATTTGAAGCAAGATTATTTAACCTAAGAAAGATGTAAGTTTTACTTATAACAGATTAGACTAGCCGACAGCTTGATAATATAGCTACAAACTCAGGATGGTCTCTTTATTATAAACTCGTGAGGGTTTATTATGCGCAGTCATAAGGTACTTTGTTTGAATGTTTGAAGCAAACATATTAAGTACCATGTCAGGCCCGTGGCTGGGGGGGGGGGGGGGGGGGGGGGATCGGGGTATCGGACAATCCCCCCACGCAGGATTGAGAATTGCGCTCAAATGAAAAACAAATCAGATTTTACATATAAAAGTCCTTGTCCTCAAATGACGGGGATAACGTAGCAAGAACATTTGTCTGAGGTTCCATTTGCTGAAGGTTCGATCCTCCTCAGTGGGCCCGTTTGATTATTTCCCGTCCCATCCAATGATCCATCAAAGGATGTCGTGTATGCTATCCTGTTTGTGGGATGTGAGAAGTATGCCATGCATCATTTATTATAAATACATTGGTACGACTGAAAACAAATGGTTTCTTGTCATGGCTCTGTGACCAGGCCATTTCACATGCATACCACAACTTAATGCAACTTGTTAACGTATATTTCGCAACAAAAGTTTGTGTATTATTCTCGACCCCTTGTCAGTCAATGATACCGGTTACACTCGAGAATAATACACAAACCTTTGTTGCAAAATATATGTTAATAAGTTGCATTAAGTTGTGGTATGCATGTAAAATGGCCTGGTCACAGAGCCACGACAAGAAACCAATTGTTTTCAGTCGTACCAATGTATGTATATATATATAAATCTAGGGATCCCCCCCACCCCCCCCATCTACGGCTCTGCACCTATGGCGCTCGCGTTTGATGAGTTCCATTTACATGAAATATCGATCCACCACCCCACCCCCCACACACAAACTAATCATGCTGGCTACAGGCCTGAAGTTACATACAATATTCATAAGTTAGACCAAACATCAAATTAGGATCATATTGGGTTGCATGGGTCTACCACTCTGGATTGGTTACTGAATTTTATGTTATGTATAATCATGTATGTTATAAAAACGTGTAATACATGCATACCATATCGATATATAGGACTTCTCCCTATGCTTGTAAATGTGTATCAAAGTACTGATGGTATCGCTAACGATCTCGACCAATGTTCTCAGGTACAAAGTAGTAACCAAACACTATTGTACATACAGATATATGTTTACTTCAAACCGATCTTCATGTAAAGAAGAAGATGTCATCTTCTAAATCTTTCAAAACAAACGACGCAAACAGAATGTCAACTTTTACTTCCGCGTTTACATGTGACGTCAAACTTTGAGCCGTGTTTACTCGATTTCTGACATCATGCTAAGTTGTAGGTTTTCGCATGTGACAGCTCATATATGTTTTAAAACTTTGTAAATATCAGATATTATCATCCATTAAAGGCTTTGGTAGGAGATATCGCTGGCACTATAATTTGATTGGTCAAATTTTAATCACAAGACAATGTTTTGTTACGTCACTGTGTTTGTTTCAGCGCTAAACCTACCATTAGTGACGTCACGCCACTGCCGTTCTGCTAGTTAACAAGTCTACCGCTGACATTCAACCCACATTACTGACATTGTTTACAACTGTTGCAAATGAAAAGAATGATAATGGATGATAAAAAGAATACCCACTTCGTGTCTTGTGATATCATAATTTATTAGCACTCATTGACAAAAGTATAAAATCCATTAAAGTCTCACACCCATGCGAAATACTTTGTACGACCTAAAATTACAAAACATTGAACAGCATGGAAACAATGGCTTATTCATGTGACTATCTGTTTTCTTTGTTTGTATTATATTTTTAAGTTATTTAAACTTTGTTAAAATATTGATGGACGACTAGACATATACATACATGAACTGAACCCTGAACAAGGAAGGAATGAAATGTTTTATTTAACGACTCAACACATTTCATTTACGGTTTTATGGCGTCGCACATATGGTTAAGGACCACACAGATATTGAGAGAGGAAACCCACTGTCGCCACTTCATGAGCTACTCTTTTCGATTAGCAGCAAGGGATCTTTTATATGCACCATCCCACAACCTTTGATATACCAATCGTGGTGCACTGGCTGGAGCGAGAAATAGCCCAATGGGGGACCCTAAATAAACCGGAATCCTGGCAAAACTGGCAAAGTTTCATGGCCTTGATTTTTCAAAATTCTAAAATGTGCTCCTCTAAACTACGGATCTTGTCTAAATCGATTCCCAGTGTGATCCGGTTTCACGGTGTATATGATTCTGTTACCAGCAGGGTTCTAGAATTTTTATAAAATCCACTAGCCATGGGACCAGTAATTTTAAAATTTACTAGTCACAATTAAAAATTCACTAGCCTTACTTTACTTTAAGTTAATACAATGTTACTTAGTAATAATCAAATATATCACCTAAAGAAGAAGATGGAGCTTAAAAACACTAAGATTGGGAGGTTGGGATTGGGGTAGGATATTCATATTTACAAAATAGACTTAACTGCAACACTTCACACAAAAATATCACTAGCCGTCCGGCATGGCAATAGTATTTATTTACTAGCCCAACATTGAATATCACTAGCCATGGGAGTGGGGCTACCATAATCTAGAAGCCCTATGTTACCACATGTTAATTTCATAATGCTCAAAAATACATTTCACACATTATACCAAATCTTCCCTCACCCAATACTGTTCCCAACAGGTCATATATTTTCATTAGCAGGACATATTTTACTTCCTATTTCGACCCCTGAAATGATATACAAACAAAACAGACTGGTGATTATATTGTTTAACACATCTGTCACAAATTCTCATTCGCATTATTTATACAGATTCACAAAATGGTACTAGAATATAGATAGCATATACTACTTGTGGTTCAGTGGTGAATCTTCAGTGGTTTCATTGTTGATCCACCATGATTTCATTTGGACACTGCTGCTCACTTGCGTTGGCCATCGGTAGTCTGTTACTCATTAACCAATACTGGTGTAACCGTGCATGGACAAAACCCCTCCCTGCTCAAGCCAATTTTTTTCTTTTTCTCAATATATTTTCTGGGAAAGTATGACTCAACTCACCTCTACTATTTGTTCGCCAGTCTAGAGACCCTGCTAAAATTCCTGTATATGCTCCTAGTAACCATGAATTATGTAACCACTTGATTGATGCTATTTGGGGCAGTGCTATTGTATAACAATTTGATATGTACATACCTGATGTTCCAGCCATCAAAATCACCATTGTAATCATCATCAGTGACACATACAGAACCTTTTTCTCAGATCTTGGTGTTCTGACACAATTCCAGGTCTCCACAAGGGAATCACGAAACCAGTATCGAAAGATTCCTTTATCACCACGCCCTGGATTGTCTGCACTGATATCTTCCACCCACAACACAGAATACAACAAGGCAATGAACAATACAATGCAGTTGAAAGAAAAAACAAAAACGTAACTCGTCTTTTCCAGCATGATTCCTGACACAAAAACACCAAGTGTCCCTGCAAGGGAGGTCATCGCTTCCAAGATTGCAACTCTAATGGTCTTGTTCTGGTCAGTGGCTACATGAGTGACGTAGCTGTACACAGCCATCAGTACACCAATGTACCCACCACACAGACCATTCACAACAATACCAATCATCAGACAGTTGATGGAGATTGTCATATAAACAGAGCTGATCAGATTTCCCACTGTGTAAACCAGACATCCAATAATAGGCAAAATGATTGGAAGTTTCCTCCCAACCTTGTCACCCCATGTCCCAGTGAAGAATAAAACAGTAAAACAGGATGGAATCATTAATGCTATGTTGCTCTTGAGAATCCAGAAAGATGTCTCTGACTGGAGGTATGTGTCTTCGGTCTTGTGTTCGTCTTGAAATGTAGCATTTTTCAACTGATGACAGAAGGACGAGTTGTACTTGTCAGTGCACACCTTCTCATACATGAGAGCCTGTAGGATTGGGAAGTTAAGATATGATGCCACCATGTACAAGAACAGTACTGGCTCAATAGTGATGAGGCTAGTGTCAAAGGCATATCCTCCAATGTGTATAGTGTAATGAATAGCCATGTCAGTCCTTTGGCAGATAACTATCACCTTAGAAATATCGTTGAAAGTAGAAAACACATTATCAGTTTTCAACTCTTTATCGAGGTGGGAACGACCCAGACAACTGTCTCGCCGAGCGTTATCGAGAATGGCTAACAATGGCTAAATATTTCAACCCCTGCCATGCAGATTGAAATAATTACCATTTAAAAAAGAGTAAGCACGATACATGCTTACGTCATAACTTCAATATTCTATTTAGCAGTTTCAAATCGATATCAGTTATTGCATGACATCGAATCCTAACTTATGCTGCAGCCTACCTACTTATTTAAAAACCAAATGACAGACGGTGCCAGCTTACTCAATTCAAGGGACATTACTCTGTCGTAAAAGGTTGCGTTTGTACTGACGTACGGTGAAGCATTAGGGCCAAGTAAAAAAAAAAAAAAAGGTGTACCAATTACATCATTACTACTATTATCATCAGCATCATCATCGATAATAATAATAATAATGATGATGATGATAATGCCATTGATGATGATGCGATTATGATAAATTATTAAAATGTGGGGTTTTTTGTTTTTTTTTGTTTTTGTTTTTTTGATGTTTAAACTGTTAAATGTAAACAAAACCATTCACATATGCTTTATCTCTATAAAATGCAAAGTCCAAGGCAATTAATGTTTTGTGAAGGTTGTGACTTGTTATGAATCACTCTTGGGTACTTCGTGACTGAGAGGACTGCCACTTCACAAGACAAATCCTTAGTTTGTCAAGAGGATTTTCACTCCTTTGAAGGATTGTTAGACATATCTCAACCTGCACAGTAATTATTTTCCCATTCCACACCTCCCCCACCCCCTCCCAACCCCCCCCCCACCCCCCAAAAAACACCCCACAAAATAGTCAACAGTAACAAACATAGCAATAATGAATTTTGCTAGCAGTTTTGAAATTGACAAGTAAACATTTGGCAAGCTATAGAGTGAAATGGTACATTACATTACATCAACATAAAAAAAAAAATTCAGTGAGAAATATTTTAAAGTAGCCTGTGACTAACCCACATCCATCATTTAGGGCCAAATTTAAAGGTAGGGTCACCTCAAACAAGAGCCTTATGTGATGGAAAGATGCATACCTGGACCACCAAGACATACTGACACTTTAACAAATGAAAAACGCGTAATTTTAGAGTTAATAAAAAAACATGATTATTCCTGCTAACTGGGGGCAGCCATTTTGTTTCGTTTTTGTCACGTCCGGTGGTATAGCTTGGGGCAAAGTGAAGTCAACTTCGTCCATCTCCTCTATGCACAGTGTAAACAAACGCTCTAATTTACGACAAGGCGCTTCGCTTTCATCAACCTGACTTTTAAGACAACATAAATGACTTGATAGTATAATAAATTATTTAACTAAATATATTTCAGGTTGCATCAATAGAATGAAATGGAGTTATAGTATTTAAAAAAAATTAAAATCCAAAGAAAAAATGTATGCTATTAGGCCTATTGGTAGGGCACTTTCGAGCAAAAACGACCACTCACGATACCCAAGTGATACTTTTTTTTTCTTTGGGACGACGTAATTGATCAGTTTGTGATTTTAGATGGGAAAGTCTACTTAATGAAGGGTTTTACAGAATTACAGCAATAAAACAGGGGGGTTGGTAATGTCCATTACGATTTGAGGTGTATCCATGCTGTTATCACACCATACCCTGTGTTCTTCATAAAAGAGGCATGTCTTTTTAGTGTGTCTAGACACAGTGTCTGGGGACTGTCTAAATATACACTTGCCAGTCAGGAACCACAGGTACAGGTCACGGAAAGAAAAGATCAATTAACCAAGAAAACGCTCTGATTATTGTTTCAGTACATGGGTTAATTTATGTACGAAACATAATACAGTTATTTCAACACTTTAACAATGGTGGTTTATTTTATATTGAAAAATAATATATAATTGATGCTGGCTTACTAGGGTGGATATTATTACAGAACATTGCGATGCATCCGCAAAAATCAGGTATATTTTGTTTCTTCAGTTCGAAGACTAATTCCTGACATGACACGTTAGGTATTACGTAACCACCAGCTCGCCAGAGGGCGTATTCACTGGGATGGTACAAAATGGCTGCGCCCGTTATATATAATAGCCATCACATTTAACCATTTTATTAATTAACTATACAATTATACTTGTTGATATTAAGCAATAATGTGCATTATATATCATTGAATATGCATACCAGGCCAAGTGCCTTAATTGCCCCTCCTTTAAGAAGCATCTTTCTGACTTGCACACCTGCAACTACATGCATTTACAATTCTTAAACACCTGCCTTTAAGAAAAACATGCTTCATAAGTTTGACCCTTATTATCATTCATTCGTAAACGTAACAGAGCTGCAATATCTAGCTTACTGGTAGTATAATTATGCTATGATTTGCATTTTCCAACAAGATTTATGTATGAACTTGACATGTGTATAAATATATTTAGTGGAAGGTGCCAGATAGGCCTATTGGAGAGACCAGTTATATATTAATTAACCTTTTAACTTTAGTCCCACTTCAGATGTCTATGCTTGGTGGTGAGATGGTGGTAAATACAACACTAATCTTCAGATCAGTATGCAAACAGATCTGTTTACTAATCCCGGTATTGTTGATCTACAACCCAAGTCTATATGTGATAACATTTGTTGTGTTGACAACTTTCACAGTGGAAACAGTGACCTTTATTATGAACTATAACAGTATAACCTATTTCTTACTTTTATAGCTTTATTACTGCTAAATTACACTTTACTTCAACTTATTAACTTTAAAATTTTGGCATATCCAATGTATTTTCTGGTCATTCAGGTGTTCATTTGTAATACCCGGTACCTCCAAATGCACCGGTATTTCAATGCATGTACCTCAGAAACTATGAGGTATACCTGCACCTCAGGAACTATAAGGTATACCTGTACCCCAGAAACTATGAGGTATACCTATACCTCAGAAACTATGAGGTATACCTGTACCTCAGAAACTATGAGGTATACCTGTACCTCAGAAACTATGAGGTATACCCGTACCTCAGAAACTATGAGGTATACCCGTACCTCAGAAACTATGAGGTATACCCATACCTCAGAAACTAGGAGATATATCTGTACCTCAGAAACTAGGAGGTATACCTGTACCTCAGAAATTTTAAATATAGACTAACATTTTGTCAAGTCCTTGAAATAATAAAGTGTTCCCCATCTCTCCAGTGCAAGGTCAAAGTTACTCTTGTAGTATCAAGTACTTAGCTTGAAATGGGGCAGGCTGTGGCTCATTAGTGGAGTAGTAACCCGAGGTATGATGATTTGCAGAACTGACTGCCCCCCCCAAAATGATTTAAAAACATTTATTTTCTAGGGGAGAACAATTCGACCCCCCAATTTTTTTTTGCTTGCCAGTGAAGACGGTCCTCTGTATAAATTCTTGCCCATGGTATGTTATGTATTATACTGCCTATGGGAAAGTGAATATAAAATATCCTTTGCTACTTCTTCAGTAGGAATAGTACATGTGAGGTCAGCATATTTACAGTCTGTTTCGAATAAGAGTTAAAATAACCAGCCATAGTTTAAACTGTGCTGAGGTGTCACTAAATAAATATTCCTTTCTTGTCTATTTATATATTAATCTTTAGATTAATGGGTCTCTCTGCAAAATTTCCTCCAAAAGGACTGGGCACCGAGCTCAGTTTGCACAATGTAAAAGTGCTGATCTTCCTTATCTTGCGACCATCCCCAAGTTCAACAAGCAAACATTTCACTAATGTTTGCAGACTATTTGATTGGTTCCCAACGTGACCACTTGATTTACTATGAAGCTGGTCTAGCAGACGTTTTTCTGCTTGGTCTGGCTGAACGGAGTCTAGGATCTTCATTATCTTATGATCTTATTAAGCCAAACCACCTCGGTAGATCTATTCAACTGATAACAAAATTCCCATTCCAACCAGTGCACAACAACTGGTCAAAGGTCGTGGTATGTGCTTTCCTATCTGTGGGAAAGTGCATATAAAAAATGCCTTGCCACTAATGGAAAAAATGTAGTGGGTTTCCTCTGATGACTACGTGTCAAAATTACCAAATGTTTGACATCCAATAGCCGATGATTAATAAATCAATATGCTCCAGAGGTGTCATTAAACAAACAAACTTACTTGATTGGGGCAGGTTAGTGCAACCATGCATTGGCTATTCCCTCCCTTATACAGTCAGACCTTGTTACAACGACCATGTTCGTCCCTGGGTCACTTTGTAGTTTGTATCGAAATTGCCGTTGTATCGAATTAATTTGTCATTGGTTATATCCTTTGCCAAAATGACATAAGAAAAAATACTAATTAATATTAAATGAAGACTGAATAGCATTTAAATAACTAATGTATTGCCATTATTATTAAAAACAATAACACATACATGTACATCTACATATGCGTTTAAAAATATTATTAATTATATTAATCAAGGCCACAGATTTTTTATTGGGGGGCAACCCATATTATATATGTATATATGTATGTATGATGTTATAAAATTTAATAGTTTTAAAAAAAGGTTTGATTGTGGGTTATGGTCCCCCTGCCGCCCCCCCCCCCCCCCCCCCCCCCCCCCCCCAATGCCACTGACCAAGGCGCATTCACTGTCGGTCTAATCATTCCTTAGTTAGACTATTATTGGTACCTACTTCGTTTACAAAATATCTTCAAAACAGAAGACTTGATTGTTTGAAGTTAATCCTTAAATTGATTGACTAAAGGCTCATGTTTAAAAGCAATACAGGTCTACAGATTTAGCATACATTGGTAACTTGGACATCATGTGACATTGTCGGCTCGCAACGTGATCAATGGTGCCAGATGGCTGTGTTTATGTGCTATGGCATCTGTGATTATGTAATGTTGATGTAAAGAGATGTTTTCAGACTTTGGATGCATGTGTTCCAAATTTGTTCTGTCAGTGTTGGAAGGTGTGAATTCTGGTGTAATGAACAGAATAACATTGATGTACATTTGTTCCAGAGAATTTGTGGACGAATGGTGTAAATGTTGTAGTAACGATGGTTGTTGTAACGAGGTCGGACTGTATTCTCATTTAAAGCTGTTATTTTGATCACATATATAATATATATACACACACACACACACCTTTATATTTAATAATTAACAATAATCACCCACATGTGGCCAAACTAGGTCACATAAAATGTAGTATTTGCCATCTTTTGTTAAAAAACATGATTCTTAACCGTTTAGTAGTATCCATGTGAGAGATCACCCACTGTCACTTTTGAGACTTGTGATTGATTGCTCCACAGTGACAACCATTATGTCTACTGGTATACATGTATCATCCAATGAAAAAGGCTCAATTGAAAATTTTAAATTGGGAAACCTAAAATACCTATAATTAGTAAAGTAAACTATATAAATAAGGATAATTGTTGGTATATATGTTACAGTTAATCTGTATAATCAGGTAATATGTATATTACCTGATTTGTTCAGCTAATATGTATATTACCCGTTTCACTCAGGTAATATGTATATGAAATATACTTCACTAATTTATACAGATTACCTGAAATGTGCAGAATGGTATTGACAAGGTTGTTATTTGACTGAATGAATAAACAATAATATGCTGGCAATCTTTATTGGCTCAAAACACATACCATTTGCAACACACAACACACACACTACTGCAGAACAAACAACAAGATATTTTGATCAATGTAATCCAAGTTTTCAGTTAAAAACAAGTCTATTGATCAATGTAGTCAAAGTTCTCAGTTCAAAACAATTCTATTGATCAATGTAGTCAAAGTTCTCAGTTCAAAACAAGTCTATTGATCAATGTAGTCAAAGTTCTCAGTTCAAAACAAGTCTATTGATCAATGTAGTCAAAGTTCTCAGCAACAACAGTTCTTGTTTATGCATGGCAGGCTGGAATGGCAGCGGGAATTGCACACTAATCTGGCTTTGAAGCATTTACATCGATTTGTCCGACACCTCTTACTTCCAACACAGTTACATCTTGTGAAACCTTGTCCACCGCATCTCGACTCAGTTGCACAGCTTGACGCAGGGAAATATCCTTATCTGTACAGACATCATCGGGTGAATACAAGGTCGTAGCACACATCGAATTGGTTTCTAGAGTACTTTCGATCCAATATTCCTCCTTTTACAGCAATTGTGTACAACTCGTTGTCACTGTACTCTGTCACAACTCCGATGATGTTCCTAGGATCTGCACGTCCTCTGAAGGAATGGGCACTGTCACATTGCTTCCGATCTGCACACTAGAAAACAAAATGCGACTTCGTTTGACCATTCTCTCTGCCTGCTGGAACTGGGCATCTCTGGCACTCTCTCTCTCTCTCTCTCTCTCTCTCTGCAGCCTAATTTCCTCCTGACGTACAGAGATGGGTGAGACTGGTACAGGTTCTGCTTCCTCGCTGGATTGCTCGACTGGGTTTTGGATGGGATACTGCAGACAGGAGGTTGTCTTCAGTTTGCAACCTTGCAATGACATCTTGGGGGAGGCTGGATGATATCAATCGTACCTTCACATCGGTGCCAAACGTTTTCTCTGGCACTCGATGCACATGGACTTGAACAAGGTAATAGCATCCTGGGTGATGTTGGCGTACTTCTTGTTGATCTCCTTGATCATCTTGTTTTGTCCTCCATGACCAGAAGCGATGTGGGCGTGCTTGATGATGTCAAAGGTCTCCTCGATAGTAGCGAAGTACAGTGGATGTTCCTGGTTTGGCTTCTTTCTGAACGTCCCCACACTGCAGTAGTTCATATTTCTTAAGCAAGTAAAACTGACGCGGTGATTTCTTGGGTGCCTGGGTGGCTTTATTGTGCTCTACAGATAGGATTAGTTAAAACAGCAGTGGTGGATTATACAGATTAACTGTAACATTGTCTATGAAATGATTTAACAATGAACAGGTACATCAAAGGTATTGTGACCAATCAAGGAGAACTTGGACTACATTGATCAAAAGACTTGTTTTGAACTGAGAACGTGGACTACATTGATCAAAAGACTTGTTTTGAACTGAGACCTTGGGTCTACATTGATCTAAAGACTTGTCAATACCATTCTGCATGTTTCAGGTTATCTGTATAAATTAGTGAAGTATATTTCAGGTAATATGTATATTACCTGATTTTTTCAGCTAATATACATATTACCTGAGTGAAACAGGTAATATACATATTAGCTGAAAAAATCAGGTAATATACGTATTACCTGATTATACAGATTAACTGTAACATATGTTACAGAAAACAGTGTCTAGATTCTTCATAAAATGATGTTTATTATAGCAGTTCTGCATACCGGTAGATAGTACATACAGAAGATAAACAGAATGACATATTTATTATATATAATTTCCATTTAATATTACGAAATTTACACCACACTTGCCCCACCCAAAGGAAAATTAAATAAATACCCAAATATCACAGTCAACAGGCGCGGATCCAGGATTTTTAAATAGGGGGGGCCTGAGGGCATGCTCCCCCGCGAAATTTTGAAATTTAAGTGGCCTGAAACACGATTTCCTCGCATCTGAGTAAAATAATAATAACTTGACCCCAAAAATAGGGGGGGCCCGGGCCCCCTTGGGCCCCCCACTAAATCCGCGCCTGGTCAATAAAAAAAGATATGCCAAATATTTTAATTTCATACCAAATGTTTTTAATCAAAAGTCAACAATAAATTTTTAACAGCTCCTTGAACTGTATTTGCTAGCACTGAATCATCAGGGATCAGATTTGTTACATTTGCATAAAAAACACATTCTTTCTTAGATATATTGTCTATATCAATATTTTTTCAACACAATGTTCTATCAGTCAGACTGGGCGTCCGTCCATTGTTTTGATGATGATACAATTCACAATCATACACTTCCAGTGCTAAGTGGCATAGAGTTGTTTCTACTAAAGTCAAAGTCTTGGTTTGGAAAGCAGTTTTGTGCACAGTACTTTAAAGTATAAGCACTTTTAAAAAAATATTAGAAAATTGTATTACAACTGCATTAACACTGTTAATGATTCCTGCCATATCATGTCAAGCCATTCAGTTCCATGCAAGGATTTAATCTCTACACTGATTCACTAGGTTCTTGGATCACACATTAACATTAGATTGTCTACATGTCCTTTTAAAATCACCACTTCACTTGAAGGATGTCATCATTCTCTATAGAGTAAAAATACAACTGTTTTAATTCATTATCCAGCTCTATTTCTGGCCCCTCCATCTGAAACAAAACAAATATAACATTTTATTATCAGGACAATGTTATGTGATAGTAAAACTTAGTTTGACATCTGAAAGAACAAAACTAATCTCACAATGCACAACTTGAATACAACTTCATACTATAAAAATAAACTGATAAAAAAAATCCACATTAATTTATATATAAATGACTGCTTTACATGTAACATGCATGCACACAGAATACACATTGGAGAAAACTTGGAGTGTTTTCTCTTTTATAGATACTTTACCTGTCCTCAAACAAGGGCACCTCCCCCCCACGCAAGTGGTCTGGTCCGAACATCCCAACAGCCAATGGAATGGCCTAAATTCTTCTACTGCATACTGATCTCTAGTTCCGGTCACATGACTGTAACTTCCTTCTTTTTCCCTGAGCGCATCGCACGGAGAACAGGAAGCGGGGAGGCCCGGGCGGGATAAAATCTTGAGGACAGGTAATGTATCTATAAAAGAGAAAACACTCCAAGTTTTCTCCATTTCTTTTCACATTACCTGTCCTCAAACAAGGGCAGCATTCAACAGATGGTGGTGGGTGCCGAGATCCGTAGATGCTTGTGATAACTCCCCAAACCGGAAAGAGGCTGACTAGTGGAAGAATAAAGCCAACCTTGGTAAACTCTCCTCCTAGGGATGCCCGTCACAGACCAATGCAGGTAATGTTAGTAATAACAACCAAAATGGTGGCATCTGTCAGCAGTGGCAGGTGCGGCTCCTAGAACAAAGGACCAGGAGGCGGTAGCCACATCTCATGCTGGTTCTGACAGGGTGGGAAGACGTAGCCACCAGGGATGCAGGTGTTAGGTAACCCTCACGT
This sequence comes from Gigantopelta aegis, assembly GCF_016097555.1. Classification (NCBI taxonomy): domain Eukaryota; kingdom Metazoa; phylum Mollusca; class Gastropoda; order Neomphalida; family Peltospiridae; genus Gigantopelta; species Gigantopelta aegis. The sequence continues at coordinate 107,886,804 of NC_054702.1, read as the reverse complement.
ATTGAAGTGTTAGTAATAACAAGCGACAACCTAATGAGGTGCATCCGTCAGAACATTGAACAGAACAAGACCCCCGAGTGTTTTCTGTCTAGTACACCAAAGAACTGTTAGTTCAATAACGACAAAAATAATCACATGCAGTGCAGGGTAAAGGTTATCGAGACAAAAGTTCCGGCACCAGTGCGTGAACTGTGCAAAAGAACAAAAGTCTAAGCAATCCTCACCTGTCGATTCGATGGACATCTCGGTATGCAGCCCAGAATCAGACAGACATCAACGGCGATGAGGACGGCTTGTATTCAACAGAGTCTGTGCAGCAACAACCGGACCCAGATGATGGAACCCTTCAGCGTCTTCTGTGGAGATATCCCTCAGATAATAGTTGGCGAAGATGGAGTCCGTAGCCCAGAAACAACCAGTGATAATGTGCTGAATGGGTGTGTTGCAGTGCAGGGACATCGTGGCAGCCAAGGCACAGAGTTCATGCGGATTAGTAGCAGATGGAGCAGGTAAACCCTCCTTCTGATAGGCAGTCAGGATAGAAGACCGGATCCAGGTGGCCACCGTGTTCTTGATAATATCCCTCAACCGACTCTGGTTACAGGAGAGGAAAAGTCTCTTGCGATGTTGTCGAAAAGATCTGGCCCTCTCGATGTACTGGTGCAGGGCTCTGACAGGGCACAACGCCAAGTCCTCAACGTCCGCTGGACCAACAATAGAGGAGAGGGCCTGCACAACATACGAACGAGGTGCTTGGTCTGGTAACTGATTCTTTGCAACAAAGTTCATGAGTAACCCCAAGTTGACCGCACGACGATCTCGGTGAAAACATACCAAGTCCACATCGAGAGCATGGAGTTCTGGGACACGGGCAGCCGTGGCAAAACTGAGTAAAAACACCGTCTTCCACATCAAGTCTTGCAGGGAAGAGGATTCGATCGGCTCATAAGGTGCGGTCGATAATGCTCGTAACACCAGATTCAGGTCCCATCTTGGTGGCCGAAACCGATGTACTTGATCCTCAAGACGAAACCCTTTGATCATCTTATGGATCTCAGGAATACCCGATAACTTCGTTCCAGTAGCGACATCATGAACAGTAGAGATGACCGAAACATACCCAGCGATGGTAGACCATCGGTGAAAGCAAAGCCATCTAACGTTGTAAGCCGCAGTAGTAGTTGATCTGTGCGCTTTCAAAATGGCCGCCGTGGACTGCGAAGAAAAACATTTCTTCCTCAAACTCTTGGAGATAAAGTCCATGCGTGCAGTTGGAACAACTGCGAACGTGGATGGTATAGTCTTGACGTGGGATGCAGCAACAGATGATCCCAGTCTGGCAGTGGTAAAGGATGTGGATCGGCAAGACGTATTAGATCTGGATACCACATGCTGGATGGCCACATCGGAGCAATGAGCAACAGGCGACAATGGTACAGCTGAAACCTCTGAAGCACCCTTGGAAGGAGGATTGGTGGAGGAAAAGCGTACGCGTCCATCTGTTCCCAGCTGATAGCCAAGGCGTCGAGATCCAGAGCTTCGGGATCTGGCACCGGAGACACGTAAACCCTCAGCTGATGGTTGAATCGTGTGGCGAAGAGATCAATGTTTGGTGTCCAAAGTCTGTCGCACACCCATCTAAACGCTTCGGGATTTGGCATCCATTCTGTCAGCTGTGGAGACGACGGCCGTGACAGCGTGTCGGCTAGTACATTGGAAACCCCTGGAATATGGCGAGACCGAAGTTGCAGCGGAATCTCGTCGACCAGCTTGTAGAGACGATAAGTCAACTGCAGCAGACTGCTGGAGTGGGTTCCGCCCTGACGGTTGATATAAGCCGCCGCGGTGGTACTGTCTGTGGCCACCATGAGAGAGGCCCCTGTCAACATCTGTCGCCAATGAAGAATAGCGTAGTAGACTGCCAACAACTCTAGCAGTTTGATGTGGAGTCCAAGTTCGCCAGGAGACCACAGCCCTGAAGTAGTCTGGTTGCTGAGATGGGCTCCCCAACCTTCCAGTGACGCATCGACAAACAGGTGATGAGTGGCTAGGAAGGGCCGCATAGAGACACCGTCTAAGACGTTCGATCGGAGCTGCCACCACCGCAGGCTGGAGCGTAGATTGCCCAGGAGCGAGATGATCAAGTCCGGATTGTTGAAACAAACAAACGGGTTGAGAAACATCTGCAAGCGCCGCAACTGGAGACGACCTCTGAGTGTCAAATCTGGGCGGAAGTGAGGAGACCCAGGAGACTCTGCCAACCGTGGAAGGTCATTGGAGCGGTGAGGGCTAAGGCAATCATAGTCTGGATCTTCTCCCAATGGTCTAGAGGGACTTGAACGAAGACCAGGTCGGGTCGAAGCCAAGCGCCTATGAACTGTAGAGACTGCGTGGGAGCCAGTCGAGATTTGCCGATGTTGATAATCCGACCCAGATGCTTGAGAAAATCCATGATGAAGGCAACATGTGCAGTAAGCCCTGTCTTGCTCTGGCACTTCATCAGGCAATCATCGAGGTACGGGTAAAACGATATACCTCTGCGATGCAGGAAGCGGGACATCGGAGTCGTGATTCTGGTGAACAGCCATGGCGCTATGGATATCCCAAAGGGCAGGACTGTCCATTCGTAATGCCGACCCTGTAGTACGAACCGGAGGTAGCGATGACAATCGGCATGCATCGGAACGTGAAGGTAGGCATCCTTGAGATCTAGCGAGGCAAGCCAATCCCCCGGTTTGATCACGGCAAAGACATCTCGCCACGTTAACATCTTGAAGGACGGAGGAGGAAGCAGGTAGTGGTCGTTGAAAAACGCCAAGTTGTGGATCATTCGCAGCTCCGGTGACTCTTTCTTCGGCACGAGGAAGATGTCCGAATAAAAGCCGGGTGTTAGGCTTGCTTCCGAAATGCTGCGAACGGCTCCCTTCTCCACCAGTTTGTTGACGGACTCCTGTAGGACCTTGACTTGTCATACAGAATGCCGCGGTTCTCGAGGTGAAGTGGTCAATGGACGGATCTTGGCAAAGTGTCTTCCAGTTTCGCCAATAATGGCGAAGTCGACTTCTGACCATGGATATTTCGACCGGTGTGTTGCACACCAGAAGCGTCAAAACCGAGTCGTTGTTCTGGTTCAAAATCAGGGGCGGGCGTAGGTTGAGACAATCTGAAGATTGGTTGGCTGGCGTCAACGTCGGCCAGGCTTCCCCTGGGTCCGAGCGGGAGGACCGGATGGTTGTTTGTCCAGAAAGGTTGACCTCGAAAGGAACCTCTCCAGTGCTTAGATGGTGGTTGTGCAGTGAACGTAGACTTTCGCTTCGTGGATTCCAACATCGAAATAAGTTGTAAAACTTTGACAGTTGCTGTCGACTGTTGGTCTTTATCACTGGCCGTAACCACGTCAGAAACCTTGCCTGCAAACAGCTTTGTTGCGGACCACGGTTGAGCTAACAGCTCCTTCTTATGCTGGAAATCCAAGGTTGACTTTTTCAGATAAGCCTGGCGACGGTACTGCATCAACATTGATGACATAGAGGTAACCGAAGACGTCAGGAAAGCCAGCATCTGCGCCGATTGTTAAAACAGCGCGTAGCACTGTGCATCTTTTGCCTGGGTGGCCATCGCAGCAAGAAAAACGTTCAAGTAAGACAACACAAACAAGCAACGTCTCTGGGCAGTATCCATGGCTTGGACCTGTTTGTCCGTCAAGACTTCCCAAGACGGTGAACATCTTCATCCAAAGACGGAGCCCCATATTTAAACAGCATGTCAAACACCGGATACATACGGTGATTCCAAGACGGGAAGGCGACAAAGGACGCTGTCTCTTTAAAGGTGCGGTCTAAATTTGTCGCCACGTCGGATATGAGTGTACCGGCTGCCAAGGAACGAATAACCACATCTTCCGGAGGGACATCAGTCACTATCATCGGTGTTGGTCCCTTCTTGGACGGCGTTGGTGGATGTGGCAAGGACGGCAACATGTCATAGACGGCCGCCAAGCAATCCCTCATAGTCATATGGTCAGTAGAGTCAGGTTCATCAATGATAGAAACTGCTGTAGGCGCTGCATCCCCAAAGTCTCGGAGCACTCGAGCACAGGCCAATCGATCTGCTGAAATGGAAGCCACCGGTGAACCGGACCGTCCACGGTCCCGTCGAGAACCCTCGGAGGCCCTGGAAGTCACATCAATCAAAGGTCGGCGCTGACGATCCATGGAACCCGTAGGGAGCCGTGCAGGTCATGGGGAACGGCTACGGTCCCGGCTCCGATGCGCCGAAGATGACTTCCCCGCCTTGGAGTCCGTAGAACGTCTATCTGCATGAGCCGGCTTCTTAGAGGGCTGCGTCGAGACCGCAGGCCTGTCATCTGAAGTCTTAGGTATCGGTGGAGCTGAAGAAGCCGCACCCCCTAAGAGGGGACTGGAACTGGACCTGACCCCGAACCCGCCGGTTTGGGTAAGATCGCCATTGATGCCATTGTTTCTTTCAGCATGGTTGGTAGAATTGAATGTAACACTTCCGCCACAGAGTCAGCAGTCGAAGGCGATGATTCCACCTTCTTGGTCCTCGCTGACACCACCTTCAGGTAAGCCGCGAACTCGACATCAGACAACCCCGAACAAAGGTCGCATCTTAAAGTGAGGCCACACGGAACACGACAACCCGGACATAAGTCGTGAGGGTCGCCGCCGGCAGTAAACTTCTTGCAGCGTAAACACGCTCGAACTAGTCGCTGAACATTATCAGACATGATAATAATAATTTTTCAATTTGTGAAAAGAAAGAAAAACCAATCATAACACAAACACAAAGCTGGTAAATAAAGACACGACGATATAAACATTTCATGTAATTAAACGCTTGGAAAGTCAAGCGAAATACGAAAGCTAACGAAAGCTAACGAAAATGAAGGTGAAAAACATTTCACCCAAACACGAATACAAAACGAAAGGTCTTATAAAAAAAAAAAATTTGACTCCAAAACAGAGCAAGCAAAAGGACGTCCAGACCCTTTAGCGAAGAGAAAAAGAAGGAAGTTACAGTCATGTGACCGGAACTAGAGAGCAGTATGCAGTAGAAGAATTTAGGCCATCCCATTGGCTGTTGGGATGTTCGGACCAGACCACTTGCGTGGGGGGGGGGGGGGGGGGGGGGGGAGGGAGACAAGCAAGGAGGAGAGAGGTGCCCTTGTTTGAGGACAGGTAATGTGAAAAGAAATATTATTTGAATGACCATCTTGTTAACTTATAAAGCCTATATTATGACACAGCTGCATATGTATTTCAGTTAATACTGTTTAAAAAGGTCTTCACCGATACAATACTGATTGGAAATAAATATTAACCTAACAGAAATGATATATCTAGGAGACTTAAATTCAAAAGCAAAAGTCATATTAACTCTTAATTTTTCACATTGTTCAAATAATAACTCACATTATCGTGCAACAAACAAAACCCCAATAGTAAATGGATAGACTAAAAAGAAGAAAAAAGAAGAAGAAACACTAAGAATCAGTATTTTTCGTCTTGCACATTCTCAAAGAACTACATAAAAACTCACCCTGTGACTAACATACGACACAGTGACATCTGCTGCATGGATTTTGAATAATCTTTTAGCTAGAGCCTTCACTTTTTGAACTGTCATTGTCTCTGAAACAAAAGTCAATGCTGAAATGTAAAATATTCTATTTGCCAAAAATATCAAAAATATATTAGAAATAAAATTCCACACTAGACAGAGATTTGAAAATTGCGAGAATGCTGATTTTATCGCACAACACTTGCACAAGTCTTGTTTTGTATAACCCATTATATTTGTGATATCAGTTACATGGTCATAGTGAGTGATATCGTTTACATGGTCATAGGGAGTGATATCAGTTACATGGTCATAGTGAGTGACACAGAAATGAGGTTACCTGAATTTGTTTTGTGTAACCCATAAATGGGTTTTCGATTCTCAGAGATCTGCTAGAAAATAGTTTATGTTGGAATTACAGGGGAATCTAATAACACTAACTTTGTACCATACAGCAGACTTAAACTAAACTTTAGGTAAAATGACATATTCAAACTTACACTTATTACATATGCACTTAATTTAATGATAAAACAATGGTTTAAATTGTACTTGTGGTTTTTTAATTTGAGCACCATAGCATATTAGCTATGGTAAATATTATCACATCTTTAAATCAACTATATTTTATATTATTGAAGGGTGGGTGGGATTTACTTGATCGTAAAAAGCCTGAGATGCAATAGATTCTAGGATTGTTAAAGAGTTTGTTTTGTTTAACAACACCACTAGAGCACATTAATTTATTAATCATTGGTTACTGGATGTCAAACATTTGGTAATTTTGACATAGTCTTAGAGAGGATACCTGGTATATTTTTCCATTAGTTGCAAGGGATCTTTTATATGCATCATCTGTCAGACAGGATAGCACATACCACAACCTTTAATATATCAGTCATGGTACACCATGGTTCATACAGAAATTTCAAACCTAAATTTAAGGGCTTTTTAGGGACTTTTAGGGTCAATATAAGTAAAATTTAGGGACTAAAACTATGCTGTCCACCATTTGCAATGACCAATGAAACGTGTTTCGTTTTAGAATGACCAATCATGTGCTCCCCGAAAGTTACGAATGAATCCTTCTACGAACAATACCGAACATTGACCGAACATGTTTTAAGAATGAATCGTTGTTATCATTTTGGCATTATTCACACACCAATGTCCGAGCGAGCATTGAGATCAACAAATGAATGTAGATATCGATGTATTTTTGGCAATTTATTTAATGTTTCCGGAAGAAGAAAAATGTCTATCAATTTCAGGGCTTATATGGCCCAATTTAGGGTCTTTAGTGAACTTGCCCGTCAAATATAGGGCTTTTTAGAGCTAGATCATCAAAATAGGGACTTTTTAGGGCAACCCTTTAAATTTAGGGCCTTTTTAAGCATGTGCGAACCTTGTACACTGGCTGGAACGAAAAATAGCCCAATGGGCTACCAGTGTGGATTGATTACAGACTGTGCATCAGGTGGGCTACGTCACACCCTGTAGAAAGCCTGAGATGCAATAGATTGTAGGATTGATTATCCTTGGTGGACTCATGGTTATTCCCGTGTGCCAAATTACATGGTATGTGCTAACTCATCATTTTTGCTCATTTTTGGTAGAGTTATCATTATGATAGTTAAAAATTGGCTGATGTGTCATTAAACAAATATTTCTCTACTTTTTCCTTCTTTTACTAGAAAAACATTGACTACATATTGCAACAGACACTTATGAAGTCTGTGAATTGCAATCCTGGTTTGGCACACTGTTAATGAATACCAGGTGGGAATTGCATGTGGAATTTTAGCTTTAATGATACACACTTTGTGAATAACTAAATCTACAGTTATAATCCGTCCCATCCTACAAAAATGTTTTAAGTAAATACTTTTCTTCTTATGCCAAACTGAAATTAAGTGTTTTGGAAATAAAAAATAAAAATTACTATATTTGTGTACAATTTAAAAAACATTCGTTTCAAAAATAAATAACTTGTAGTAAATTCCAAAGTATGACAAAAAGGTGTTTCCTGTGGGAAGGACTATAGGTGATATTTCACTGGTGTGAAAGTTTACAAAAGCTAAGAAAAGCCAGACACTATGAACTAACATGACTGCACAATGTGATACTCACGTGGTAATTTCTTCTGAACAGTCCCTTTGTCGGGATGATCAGGACAGGTGATTTTTATATCTGTTTCTTGTTAAGGATTTATTACAAACAAAATATTTCTCAATTAAAAAACTGACCACATTGATGTATATATAAGGTAAATGTAAACCAACCTATTTAGAAAATACAGTAATCATGATTAAAGAATTTAAAAAATAAAAATCAGGTACAAACTTGTCATGAAAATGAAATGTTACTGCTCATACATTTAATGCAATAAATTGTTGAACATAACAACTTGAAACCACAATACCAAACAAATTGGTAACAAATAATAAATTCCTTAAATTAGTTATCCTAAGTAGTATGTTAATTTGAACAAACCTACACAATAAGCTCCTGTATTAAATCACCAGTAACCATTGTTACAAACATAGAAATGAATAAACAAAACCACTGAGTGTATTCAAAGCTTTACGGAGTAGAAATCCTTTGTGAATGAGATTAGAAAAGGAAACGTACAAGATGATCCTTCAGTTTGGTTGATTCTGGTTTCATTTCAGATTCTTCTGGAGCACCCAGTTCTGGAATTAATATATAGAAATTATAACATGAGCACATTGCACAGTTTTAAAATTATCAAGTTTTAGAAATGTTCTTAAATTTTATAAAACAATTTGTAATTGAATACTGTAAATGGGGTGGGGAGGGGGAGGGAGATGTGTGTGTATATATTTTACATCGTCCCCACCCACATTCAAGTCATAAACTTTATATGTATGCATTATTTTCATTGCAGAAAAAAACAAACATATTAATCCAGTTTACAGTAATAACTTTCACCGATTATGAAAAACACTGTGCCCATTAGAGCAGATATTATTTAATGACTGGTTCTAAAGTGTATGAAAATACAAGATAGATCTTACAGACATTGCCTTTTGATCAATCCCAAATGTACCATTAACTGTTATCCATCCAGCTTTACAATCAGAAAACATCATCACTGATTTTTAACTGACAGTTATTTTCGGCAAATGTATCCTTTAAAAATCTTCATAATTCATTAAACAATAAAGTCCAACATTTCATTTCATTTCAACTTATTTTCGTGCTTATATCCAATTAAGGTTCAAGCACGCTGTCCTGGGCACACACCTCAGCTATCTGGGCTGTCTGTCCAGGACAGTAGGTTAATTGTTAGTTGGTTAGTAGTTAGTGAGAGAGAAGAGGGTGTAGTGGCCTTACACCTACCCATTGAGCCCTTAAGAACTCGCTCTGGGTTGGAGCCGGTACCGGGCAGCGAACCTGTACCTACCAGCCTGTAGTCCGATGGCTTAACCACTACGCCACCGAGGCCGGTAGTCCAACATTGAACCCATGTGCAAATTATATCATCAATAATGTTTCCACAAATTTAGACTTTTTTTTTTTTCGTTTTCTTTTCAATATTGCGATAACAAACTAAATATGAACACCAGTCAAAAAAACTAACACTAAAGATGTGCAATTGTTCCATGTATTTAGGATGTTGTTCAGTTGTCAAGTTATAAAGCTGAATTTACTCTGTACGAGTTCCATGTATTTAGGATGTTGTTCAGTTGTCACGTTATAAAGCTGAACTTACTCTGTACTAGTTCCATGTATCAAGGATGTTGTTCAGTTGTCAAGTTATAAAGCTGAACTTACTCTGTATGAGTTCCATGTATCAAGGATGTTGTTCAGTTGTCACGTTATAAAGCTGAACTTACTCTGTATGAGTTCCATGTATCAAGGATGTTGTTCAGTTGTCAAGTTATAAAGCTGAACTTACTCTGTACGAGTTCCATGTATCAAGGATGTTGTTCAGTTGTCAAGTTATAAAGCTGAACTTACTCTGTACGAGTTCCATGTATCTAGGATGTTGTTCAGTTGTCACGTTTTAAAGCTTAACTTACTCTGGACTAGTTCCATGTATCTAGGATGTTGTTCAGTTGTCAAGTTATAAAGCTGAACTTACTCTGTATGAGTTCCATTTATCTAGGATGTTGTTCATTTGTCAAGTTATAAAACTGAACTTACTCTGTATGAGTTCCATGTATCTAGGATGTTGCTGCAGAAACTCTGGACTAACATTGTTTTTCGCTGAGTCTTCATTCCCACCAGCCTTCACCCAGTCAGGACCGAAACGTTTCAGGTAGTCAATCTCAGCACCACGTCTTTCTTTTGCCAACACCTACAACAATATGAACCGATAATAAATGGAGAAAGTAGATATTGCATCAAGTTAAAGGGTTGGTTATTCTGTATTTGGAAATAGTATTAAGTTGCAGATTTCAAATTGGATTTGTTTAACAGGTACAATTTACTAAAACATATTTCTGATTCATCAAATATGGCTAAAAATATACCGTATATCTTCGCCTATAAGTCAAATTTTTTTCACCCAAAAATTATTTTATAACTTGGGGGGTCGACTTATAAGAGGGTAAAAAAATTTTACCAAAAAATATTAGTTTTGGGGATTATTATACATGTTTTATTGTTGAAGTATGCCATGTATTTATACTCAAATATGTTAATTTGACACATTTATTTTTTATAACCTTTTTTTTTTTGGCATTAGAACGGTTTTAGTTATGCGAAAAGGCGTACGATCTCACTCACATGCCAAGCCAACAGTCCACTTAGTTAAATTAACAGTCATCACTAATAGTAAAAATGTAAACAATACTAACTACCTGTTGCCTGAGTTTATTTTGAAATCTGGTCACTGGCATTAATGGTTGTTCAAACAATGTTTTGGCGGTGATTAACTTCATGAATATTACTGAGCTTTCCCTTAAAATAGACTGATCTCTGCAGTTCACTATCTAGAGCAATAGGGACACACATCATTTGGTACAAAAACCAGTGTACTTTCCAGAGTTATCCTCCTTACATGTATTAATATGGCGGCAAAACGTGATACTTTCAGTTTTATCGTAGTGATCTGTTGTCAGTGTTTATAAATAAAGTTGTTGTCTGTGCACAAAACCATCTGTACAGTACTATACAGTAACAGTCAAACAGCTTTAACTCTCTACTAAGGGAATATTTCGTTTTGATGCTATGTAATAATGATAGGTTGATTGGAATAGTCTGATTATATTGCGATGTACAAAGCGTGAAAACCGAAGTTTGTAAAATAATTTTCTTTTGTTCAAATATTATTGTTCTCATGTGCTGAAAATAAGAAATATTTCAATATTTATAATTAGTTTTTCATGGGTCGACTTATAAACGGGTCAATAAAAAAATACGTTTTCAGGGCTTGAAATTAGGGACTCGACTTATAGCCGAGATCGACTTACAGGCGAAGATATACGGTAGGTCAATTTGTCTTGAAAGACCACATCAAATTCCAGATTTCAAATTAGATTTATATAATAGTTGTAGTTTATTTAGACAAATTTAATATCAAAAATCAAATAAGGCTAAATATGCAAACACTTAGTAGGAATCATCTAACAAAGTGACGTAAACTAAACTAACAAAATAACATCCATATGTGAAAACTGAATTGATGGTTATATAAGTTTTTAGTGGATTTACATATTGTAAATGTGAATAAAATTAATGCCAAAAAGTACCTAAGCAGAAAAAAAGCAATCACTGTATTAACACATATTTAAAAAAACTCTTAACACCATCAAGAATAAACACACAACAAAATGCCACTATAAAATGATGCATTTAGTGTGTATCTGTCTGGATGCAATAGTATTTTATGAAGCAGCATTTATTATAAGATATACTGTACCTGTGTCTTTTGGCAAGTTTGCAGCCCACCGATCTTGGCAATTAAGAGCTGGCGAACGGTCTCATCACTGTTCGTGCTCATAAGTGGATTGCCTCTTAGCTGGACTTCAGTCAGGCTGTACAACTTGTTCAGCTCATTAATGCTTGACCACTGGAAATAGCCGTAACACATTAAGACATGGGATGGAGCTCAGAAATACAATGCCAAAATGCTTCAATCCTTAAATGAACTAAACTATTCTATACTGTCCAAAAGAAACTTTACATACATAAAATTTGAATAATTTGATAAATATTGTGGCTAATAAAAAAGAACCAATTTAGAAATCACCGTACAAACACTTTGCATGTATTGCGAAGTATATTGTGATGTTTTGATGCTGAACTTCATGATATTTCATGGTACCAGTTGTTGGTTTTCTATAATACAATTTCAAGCCCTGTATAGTTTATTTTATTTTAAACGTCAATATACGTAAGTAAAAATACACAGATAATTAAAATTAAATCTTTTTCTAAGAAAATGAAATGAAGTATATTTAGTCAGACTGAAATTATACTGATATTTACACCACTGACACATAAAATAAAACAACTCTGGTATTACTGCATTAAACAAACAAGCTACATACCCATAACTCATAAAATTCAGCTGTCTCCTACGCTTCCTATGTCATAATTCCTGGAACAGCCGTAATGTTATAAATGGGTTTTTGTAACGAGTAACTAAAACAATGGGTATCAAACAGAAGGAAGTGTATCATACAGTAATTTCGGCAGGTCTCACCTCGCTGATTCTGTTGTTGTTCACCAGGAGGAGCTCCAAACTCCTAAACATAGTCGTCTTCCCGTTCTTAGCGACATTTGGAAAATAAATCTTTTCTATATTATTATCACTGATAATAAGTGTCTTAAGACTGAAAAATAAAATATTGCACATGTCAGTGATAAAAAGATGAACTTTCGTAACAAATATTAAGCATACTTAACAAACAAAAAAGTTATAAACTTGTACACACACAACAAGGATTTTGTCAAAAATTAATCTAGTAGTCAGAAGGTTAAATAATGAAATGAAGTGGGTATAAATGAATTAATTACCCCAACAAGCACTCATAACGGGGAAAATCAAAATCATATCATGCATTGGTTTAACGTACACTACTATTGGAAGATTTGACACCAACAAACCAATCACCGTGTCGGATACTAAATATGACGTCATCACGATTTGGCAAAGCATACACAATGACGTCACATAGTTTAAAGCGTTTGCGTTTACGTCTTTCTGGTTTCAGTGTTAAACTTGTAATAAAATGGTAGTTTTATGCAACTCATTATAGATTTTTTTTACAGAATATATAGAACTTTGGTTTTGAAAATTATCTGTGAACCGTGAATAAAATACAATGTTAAAGCAATACCCATAACAGTAAAATAGTTTACGTTGTTTCTATATACATGGAAGTGTAGCTGATATAGACTATATTGAAAAAAAAAAAAGGCTTAAAAAAACTCCACCCTATAGTTGGGGTAATAAATAGAATAACAAACTCGGTACCAGTTATTATCAAATTTATGTCCCTCGTGAAATATATTTTTTTTTAAAATAATGAACTGACTTGGGTATTAATAAATGTATGTAATGGCTTTTTTTAAATAATGAACTGACTTGGGTATTAATAAATGTATGTAATGATTTTTTAAATAATGAACTGACTTGGGTATTAATAAATGTATGTAATGGCTTTTTTTAAATAATGTAGTGACTAGGGTATTAATAAATGTATGTAATGATTTTTAAATAATGAACTGACTTGGGTATTAATAAATGTATGTAATGATTTTTAAATAATGAACTGACTTGGGTATTAATAAATGTATGTAATGATTTTTAAATAATGAGTTGACTTGGGTATTAATAAATGTATGTAATGATTTTTAAATAATGAATTGACTTGGGTATTAATAAATGTATGTAATGATTTTTAAATAATGAACTGACTTGGGTATTAATAAATGTATGTAATGATTTTTAAATAATGAACTGACTTGGGTATTAATAAATGTATGTAATGATTTTTAAATAATGAACTGACTTGGGTATTAATAAATGTAATGATTTTTAAATAATGAACTGACTTGGGTATTAATAAATGTAATGATTTTTAAATAATGTACTGACTTGGGTATTAATAAATGTATGTAATGATTTTTAAATAATGAACTGACTTGGGTATTAATAAATGTATGTAATGATTTTTAAATAATGAACTGACTTGGGTATTAATAAATGTATGTAATGATTTTTAAATAATGTACTGACTTGGGTATTAATAAATGTAATGATTTTTAAATAATGAACTGACTTGGGTATTAATAAATGTATGTAATGATTTTTAAATAATGAACTGACTTGGGTATTAATAAATGTATGTAATGATTTTTAAATAATGAGTTGACTTGGGTATTAATAAATGTATGTAATGATTTTTAAATAATGAACTGACTTGGGTAAATCAGCCAGTTTGAGAATCTCATCCCACTGTGAGATGTCGTTACACTCGAGGTTCAACAAAACAACTTTCTGCAGCTCAGTGCTTGGAGCTGAGAGGCGACACAGACAGTTGGAATGCATGTGTAGCTGCTTTAGTGACGGGAACATAGAACTACATTGCAGAATCTGCAAGAAATTACAGAAAACAATTATAATTTAATTATCAATATTATAAATATCAATAATATGAATATAAGTTCAAATAAATAGAGAGTTTAACAGGAATTCAATGGATTTTGGTGAATGCGAAGCTAAATTACATTTTGTATTAGCCAGATAATCTAGCTTAATAGGCCTTAATCTAGCTGTCAAAATGGTCTTTTTTTTCCACCAAAAGATGGCTCAAGCAATAGAATTATTACTGAGAAGTCGAAGACACTAAAATATGTTGGTCCTAATCTGATTTCAAAAACAAGAGATGTCAAGACAGATGTCATACCTTACTAAACACCATGTTGGTCTATTGTTTAACTTTGGCATGATACTGTACATTAATGCATGCCGTGCCACATTTGCAGCGACCAGATTCATTTCGGTAATGCCAGAAAATACTCATTATTACTTTCACTTTAACACAACAACACATTAATTATGAATTACATAATACTGTCATGTGTTAATGAAAATATTCAATTGTTTCACTTAACTTTTGTTACTGGAAGTAAATATGATTCGAACTGAAAAGTAAATGTCCACTTAGCATATTTTTTTTAATGAAATATCTTCATTTTTTCCCAGAAAGGGAGAAGTCTTTTTCAAGTCTAGATTAGGCCTAAAAATGCAGCAATAAAATGGCTCCATAACTAATCATATTCTTGAATAAACAATTAATTAAATTCAACTTTATTTCAGACATAGTAAACACCCTGTAAATGTGGGTATTATTGTGTATTTAAGAAATATCACCAAGATCAGCTATGTGAACAGGCATCTTATTTTTCACTTCCTATCCCATTTCATACAAATCAAGAGTGAGTGTTCTTTATTATTTATATGCTAAAGCCCGTCTTTAGTTAGCACTAACAAATTACCTATTTATAATGTTTGGGACTCAATAAAATTTATATAAAGCATCTGTTTAATAGTAAAAAAACATAAGTTTTCTCTTTATTGGCTATTGGGTGTCAAATAAATTCTGACACAGAGGAAATCCGCTACATTTTCCATTAGTGGCAAGTGATCTTTTCCATGCACCGTCCCGTAGATGGGATAGCACATACCAAATCCTTTGATATACCCGTCAAGGTGCAGTGCACTGGCTAGAACGAGAAGTGTTAAAGTCAAAAGTCTTTTTGAAACAAAAGAACTTACCTGCTGCCACGTGTAGTTCATTTTGTTTAGACACAAAACTTTAATTTTTAAGAATGAATTCTGAAGAGTATGAGGATTTTCTGGGATCTGTAGATAATTTTCACTGAAATAAGAAACAGAACAATATACCAGCACAGGTTTGTAATAACTGACTACTGACATAACTACTGTGAAACTAGGCAATACTAATATAGCAATTTCAATATAATTACTAAACAGTAATGCTAATTTAAAAACAATAGTATACCACGTACAGAAGAACCTGTCATATACAGACCACTCTGTAATATAACAATCATCTGTCTATACCAAAAAAGTTAGGTTTTTTTTTTTTAATGACACGACTAGAGCACATTGATTTATCAATCACCCACCAGCTATTGGATGTCATACATTTGGTAATTCTGATATATAGTCTTAGAGTAGAAACCTGCTACACTTTTCCATTAGTAGCAAGGGATCTCTTGTATGCGCTTTCCCACTGACAGGTCAGCACAAACCACAACCTTTGATATACCAGTCTATATCCTACTAACACTTATTTAAGGATTGTTTGATATTTCTTTTACATTCATCGGGATATGAACGAAAACAATCATCCACAAACTGTGAGATTTTAACCAACATACAAATAAACCTCATCACCCCACAATAAAATTACACACTATTAGTTGTGAATGTCTACTTTATATGGGTTACTATAGTTACACAAAGACATTATTTATAAAAAAATATTAATAATAATTAATTGCTTATAAAATAAAAACAACTTTCCACTTCTTCCAATATCACTCATCCACATACATTTTGTTATCCATACCAACATTAAATGTCTAATATTTATATAATTCTTTGTGTATATAAAAATATGGTAGTAATATATTATTTATTTTGTATGTTGTAAAAATTAACATTAACCTAAAATTTACTTTGATCTGGATGTGTTAAACTAACAGAGTACAAGCCATACCTTAAATCAAGAAGTTTTAAATACTCAAGCTGTTTGCAAATCTCTACTATTTCGATCCATGAGGATATTAGATTTTTCGAGATATCCAGTTCTCGTATATTTGGTGTGAATTTCTCCAGGTCATTCTGTGGTCCAGCACCATATACACCTGTATCTGTTAACATCACATCGGTCAGATTTTCTAGTTTACTGTAAGCAGAGATCAACAAATCAAAAATACACACAAGCAATCTGATAAAAAATAGATCTAAAAATCCACTTAGGTTAGTCAGTCAATTAGATTTACAAAAAGGAAAGAAATATATTTGTTAACACCTCAGCACATTTTAAACTACAACTAACGTATAGTGATGGATAATGCTAAAATGTTCCTATTGTAATATATTGCAATACCACGACAATATTGCGAAGACCAATTGTCAATTAGTAAAATGTATAAAGTGCTCTAATTTTACATTTTGTATATCTTAATAAAATTATAATCCAGTCATTCAAGATTTGTTTGGAACAAGTGATGCTATTGTTTCTTTTCTTAAAGTGGTAGTTTTTGTGTGACTATAAGCACAATATACCAGTACGCTATTAAAATATCATGATACGTATCGTTCAATATTTATACTGCGGTATTTATACTGAGCACCTCTACTAACATGGTTATTATTATTTTATTTTTTTTCATTACTTTTTTTTTTTTTAATATTTATTATCCCCAGATCAAGCAATGTCATGGTTATTCTAACATTTGGCAAAGAGAGGAAACCCGCACCTGCCACAAATACTACTCCTACAAAGGCTACTCCTTCCATAAAGTAGCAAGAGATCTTTTATACTGACTTTCCCATAGACCTTAGATATACCAGTCTTTTAATTAATAAGTCCTGCTAGGAAAATAAAAATGCAAACCTACATTTTGTCCACTATTCATCAAAACAAAGCAATTTTTTTTTAATGTGTTTTTTTAAACATGTACCATAATTTATTGAAAAACAAATGACTGACTTTAGTACTAACAATAGTGACAGATTACATTTGAAGAACATTCAGTATAAAGAAGCACAGCAGTTTAGATATGTTTGGTGTCTTTGTAGTAAATGTGGTTTTTACTAACTTTTCAAATGTTGTTACCTAACTGCGATACTATGAAATAATGTCACTACCTTTGTTTGATGTTGATTTTTTCTGCCCCAACCATTTCAACAACAGTGATTTGGTTGTTAGAACCTGTGACATAGAGTTCCTCAACATCAACTCCAGCATTCTTTTCATTTATCCGTCCGTATTTGTCCTTCAGTGCCGCAAAGCATGTCACACCAAGCTCAACCTTCTTTGGACGAACAAAGGATCCGGATGTAGCATGTCTGCGTGAAATTTACAAAATTAATTATCACAATACTTTCACTTTATACCCATTAGTATCCAATACTTTCATTACATACCCATTATCATACATATATAGGAATTTTGCCAGTGGGTATGAAGAGTAAAATTACATACCCTAAAATGTTGGAAATTAATGGATGCATTTTCACAATTTTTAGAAAGACATACCCTAGTGTTTAAACATTAAGGCATATTTATCACTATTAGAGCCATTTATGATCACTGAAATGAAACATTACTTTTATTTTATTTACATTATCCATTTCCATACAACCGAAGTGTTTCTGGTCATCCTGGTGTTTTTAATACCAAATAATGCATTATTCATTTTATAAAAACGCATGTACGTCTGAGAAGTAATGATTATTGTCTATTTTTAAGTGTATTTCAACGTCACAGACTATTGTATCCAAATTTGTTACAGGTTTGTAAATTAACCAAACTTAGTGTCCATTGTTACGGGTTGAAACTAGGGTTTAGGTGAAAAATAAGCCTTAGTGTTTAAAAACTACAGTCTGTCCCTTTAAGAGAACTGCTGTTTAAAATTTGTCTATGTACATGAACTGTGACGTCCAATTTCAAAATATCTCAAACCCATAATCATTTGGATGGGGCACTTATGATCTGTTTTGCATTTACTGTGTATCCTCAAATTATTTTCTGGCAGAAAGTCTGATATGGTATTTTAGACACTTGCAACCAATGAGAGTAAACAAAAAATAGCCTTTTAAGACAGGTAGTTGTTTAATTAATACTATATTAGATCATAGATGATTTTGGAGAATACAAATGTTGCTTAATAACACAGGTAGAACTGCTACTTAATACAGGTGGCTGCTAGAACAGGTCTGAATCTTCTACTGCACTATGCCTACATTTGTACATACTGACATTAAATATTTTAGATCATTACCGTAAGTACTTACTTTGTTGTGAAGTACTGCTTTCCATTATGAATGCCATTATGTCTTCCCCGTTGTGGATCATCCCATTCAACACCCAACCAAAGTCCTAAAACATTTGAGAATCAAATATTTAATATGCAATTGCCAACATAGTAAACATTGGAAGTTATATTTACTCAGTACTATGTCCATGTCCACTTTATATCATGCAGCTGATAAATATAACCTTGACTGCTGTGTGTAGTTGAAAATTTGACAAAATGTTACATTTGATGCTACTACATTTAATGACTGATTTTGGTTGAACAGGTGTGGAATAATGTAGTAAGGAATACTAGAGTAACCATTTATAATGGATATGATGATTACTTCTCAGAAGCGGAGATAAAAACAATACTTAACAAATGTTTTTTTTTTAAAGTTTGTAGGGTTTCAAAACGTAGGTAAACCTGTCACCGAAGATCAAAGACAGGAAGGTTATTTATAGTCACTAAAAGGTGAATTTTACAGCTGGCAGAGGTAAACTTTACAACCGTTCTACAAAGCAACATTATGGTAGTCGCAAGTGCTTCTCTTACAATTAAAATCTTCAATGTGAATAATTTAAATATTACATTAGTTACAGACTATCTGGAACATCTTGCATGTATTCAATGGTAGCAGACATCCGCAAAGTAACTTTGCCAGTTTATTTACAAGGTGATAATTCACATTAACTGCCAAAATACATAAGTCACAAGAGTTATCTCCCAGTGTTCAACACATTTTTAAGATTTAATAAGAAACGCCGAGTTTCATAAACGGTATTTTGCGTATATTACATTCATTTTAACATAAACGAGTTCATAACCTTCTTAAAAAAAAGAAGATCATATAACTACATTAGTGGCATACAACTGCCTGATATTATCTGTAAATTTTCACTGTAATTTATGATGATACAGTGAAACCTCTCAAAACTGGACCCTCTGTAAACCGGAATTCCCTCAAAAGCGGACATGTTTTGCGGCCCCTTTTTAAATACAGTTGAATCCCGTTGGCTCGAACCCCGTTTGTGCTCGAGAAAGTGTTCGACCCATCAGGTAGTTCAACAGAGCCATTCGGACAACATTGGATATTTCCGTAACATCAGTTAGAAAGTTGAATTAGATAAATATTATTTGGATAACTGCAAACTTAAAAATTTCATCAATGTGTTATATAGCAAAATATCAGAGTGAAAGGATTTATTACAAATTACACCGATTGTGGGATTCAATTAAATGTGTGGTTGCTGAAGTAATGACAGCTGTGTAACTCGCCCATCGTTTTATTTAAAACTGGTCTTGTAGACGTGTTCAGAATAAGGCTTCACGCCAAGGCCATTTTGTGCACTAATTGTTTGATTGGTATCATGGTTCATCAAACAGGTACCGTAACACTAGCAGCACTTGAAAGATTATTACCGAGAGCCGCTTAACACACAACATGACAGGTATGGCAACGAAAGGATTGCATGCCTATTGTTGCGATTCTCTGATTCATCTGTAGCTCGTTCCACCTAAATAATTATAATCCACAGGTTGTAATAACCAACTGCGCAAGCGCGGCAATTGTTGGTCCTTTTCAGTGGTTTTCCATTTGATATTTGATGTATCACCAGTTCAAGGGAAATATAGCTAATGACACAGACGGGACCAATAATTTAGTTCGAGTGAAGGCTTATAGTCAACCCTGGACGTGTTCGACCTATCATCAGTTAATATATGGGTTTACTGAACAAAAAACTCGGGACTTCGTTTTTGGTTTGAGCATTGCTGTTTGATCGAACCTTCCAATGTTGAGCCAACGAGATTCTACTGTATCTGTACATAAGAGAACCTCTCTAAACCGGATACCTCTTAAAACTGGACTTTTTACTTGATCCCAAGGGTATCCGGTTTAGACAAGTTTCACAGTAGTAAACTACTCTGCAATGTGGAAGAGACTGGCAATCACAGGAAATTGTGACGATAGTAGGTACTTGTGATGACAGTAACCTACTCTGCATTGTGGAAGAGGCTGACGATCGCAGTAAATGATGACGATAGTAGGTATTTATGACAATAGTAAACTACCCTGCATCGTGGAAGAGGCTGGCAATCGCAGGAAATTGTGACGATAGTAGTTATGATGATAGTAAACTACCCTGCATCGTGAAAGAGGCTGACAATCGCAGTAAATGATGACGATAGTAGGTATTTATGACAATAGTAAACTACTCTGCATCATGGAAGAGGCTGGCAATCGCAGGAAATTGTGACGATAGTAGGTATTTATGATGATAGTAAACTACTCTGCATCATGGAAGAGGCTGGCAATCGAAGGAAATGGTGACAATGGTAGGTATTTATGATGATAGTAAACTTCTCTGCATTGTGGAAAAGGCTGGCAATCAAAGGAAATGGTGACGATAGTAGGTATTTATGATGATAGTAAACTACCCTGCATCGTGGAAGAAGCTGGCAATCACAGGAAATTGTGATGATAGTAGGTATTTATGATGATAGTAAACTACCCTGCATCGTGGAAGAAGCTGGCAATCGCAGAAAATGACGACGATAGTAGGTATTTATGATGATAGTATACTACCCTGCATCGTGGAAGTAGCTGGCAATCGCAGGAAATTGTGACGATAGTAGGTATGTATGATGATAGTAGGTATTTATAACAGTAGGGCTAAGATCATTTTATGGAATGAGGCCTTGGTTCATTGGATTGATGGAAAACATCCCAACAGGTGAAACCCATTCTGGAATATTAACATGTATATTGCCGTCGTCATCATTTAAGGGGTGTGTGTGTGTGTGTGTGTGTGTGTGCATACATAGATCTCCAAATGTAGAAATGCTCTAAAATCCAATATTTAACAAATGTTTGTAACCAATTTATTTGTTTAGTAGGTAGGATGCAATATCCTGGCTAGCATGGTATTTCTGGCAAAGATTGTTAAATATAATATTAGGCAGTAGACTTTAAAATACTATTATAACTATAAGTGTCCTCTTTCTAAATAGCACTCACCTGTTAACAAAATCAAGCATCTGTCCGTGTATAAATTTACAACCAAAACATAACATGAAAAATAAATAATTTCAACCCATGTAAATATTTTAAAAAGAAAGAGAATATCAAATGTCAAACCTTCTGTGGATTCAACTTCTCCGATAAATTTGACCGTTCCAAAATAATTGTTACTTTTAATTCTGTCGTTTATTCCAATTCTAGTGCCATCATCACGAATGAGATCTGCTTAGAGATACAATAAAAACATACATTAGGCAAATACACTTTTTACACACAAATACAAAAAAGGTTTTAAATATTGCCCGAAAAAATATACGGTGGTGTTGTTTCCATAGCTGCTGTCCTGTTCAAGTCAATTTATTTTATAATACTGTACAGTATATTTTTTGGGGCATCATCCCCCACCCCCTCCAAAAATGTGTGATTTAATTTGGTGGCAGTTAATTTCAAATTTGAATGCCATCAGTATTCCAATGACTTCACCTTGCATATGCTTAACATAACGTAAACTAGATATATGATGTTTCCGTTTTAAGAATGCTGGACAAATTCCAACCCATTCAATTAAGAAAATTACCACAGCACAAAACATGCTGTGGAAAAATAATGTCCACAACATTTTCCATAACATGTTTGCAACTCTGGATTGTAATTAAATCTGAATGATGCATTGGTTATTTGTTTCATTTGCCAATATTCTGTAAGATTCATTTATACCAATGGCGGTATTCATTGACTGAAAGTGAGTGATGCAACAGTTAACATGTGAATAACATGTTCACGATTAAGGACAATGGGGTTGTAAGAGGATGACAATTTATATATTATACAGCATAGTCAATCCGCTGTGACCTGCCAGTTCAATCTTTATCTTTTAATTATATTACATCAAAGTGTCAGAATATATTTAATGCAATATACAATTAAAAATATTTTTTTTAATAATGGCATCATTTGTATTTGGAAATCTGTTACCAAGACCGAATGCCTTCCTTTCAAACCCAAGTAAATCAGTATAGTTATTTTCTTTTTGATTAGGCCACTCGGCACAAGAAAAGGGTAGTATATTTTATCAATATAAATTAAAGAGGAAATTTGATTAAACTATTGGAACAATCTCTCTCTACATATATGTATATCTACAAATATCTCATCATCAGGCCAACCATAACACTTCACGTGACTAGTAGGAATGTATGTTGAACATTTTACAAAAATAAGACATTCATACTACACAATAGCGGCATTAGCAATGGTTCAACAATGTATAAGCTGTCACCCCCATGCAATCCAGTGGTCCCTGCAATGAATCAACAGAGTTCAATGACCTAGTTGGAACACACTTATTGCTGGTAATATACTTGCATTTTCAATCATGCCTGATGGTGCTGAGATTCAGATACTTAATAGTGCGTTTCTTTTTTAACTTTTAACTGGTACTATACTCGACAGACCCTAAACCACAGAAACTGAGTCTGGCACTGTCAAAATAGATGCGGCATCTTTTGTCACATTTGATTTAGTTTCAGTGCTTTTCTTTTTTAACTGGTACTATACTCGACAAACCGTAAAATCAATGGTCCCCATTAGCCAATAAAGGTCGCCTGTGGTGACCGGACGACTGCTAATTTTCAACCCTGCATAAGAGCACCCTGGTAACATTAACATATGACACATATCAACAGAATATTGTTTGAAGACATAACTGGCCTCACTGGTGTCGTGGTTAAGCCATCAGACATAAGGCTGGTATGTACCTGGCCCCGTGCTTATAAACCTTAAAGTCTAGACTTTAATAAAGTTCAGACTTTAATGTCATGGCAACGCCATTGAAATAGCATTACGTTAAAGTGTGGACTTTATTAAAGTCTAGACTTTAAGTTTTATAAGCATCAGGCCAGAGCGACTTTTAATGACTCTTTCAAGTCTTTGAGTAAAGACCACTACACTACTCTCTCAATAACCACTGTACTGGACAGACAACCCAGATTGATGAGGTGTGTGTGCCCAGGACAGCGTGCTTGAATCTTAATTGGATATAAGCACGAAAATAAGTATAAATGAATGAAAGAGGACACTGAAGTTAACCACGACTGGAGTCATGACTTCGAAGGCGACGAAGCGCTTCGAACTTTCAGTGAAAGTTTCACTTTTGATATTCCAGTATAATGAGTATTACGATTTTTGTTTTGCTGTACTTGTACAATGAAACAATATACAACTCATTGTAATATTAATATCAATTAGTTTTGGCGATATATTATGAAACAACATCAAATGTTTAATTTACTCAATAATTAAATAATTACAACCCAAATAATAAAAGCTCGTACCCGCGTCTACCATGTTGTGGCGATAACCTAAAATGAAACATATTATATTATCGAAACAAAAATAATTTACTGTGAAAATAAATGAAGTAATTTAGTGATAAAAGACATTTATATGGACAGATTTCTGCAATTGATATAAAATATTATTATTTCAGAGTATATAACTAAATTATTAGATGGTACTAATGGAATTAGTACAATGTATTTTTGTCATAATTCGTTTTACAAATTACACTTTTATGCCCGGAAGAATAAAAGTTAGCAATAATTACTAATAATGTTTATCGGTTGGTCTGATTGGATATAATTATAACAAACAAGAAACTGAACATAGATGGTGAAATGAAATAAAAAAAACAAACAAACAAAAAAAACAACTTTAAATTTACAAATGTATACAGCAAATAATTAGTATGCAGTTATTAAGTTGGTGTTTTGTGAGCTGGTTTACAAAAACTGATTTCCTTTAAAGAAAAGCCTAAGCTATCGATAATAATGCACAGCAGTTTTTCAAGTGAACTAGGTGGGAATGGCTATACATTCGGTAACCGTGTGCGTTTTTGTTTTGTTTTATCGTCCAAAAGGATCTACCTATATACACGGCGATAAAGAGTCGTCGCGTGTAGTTAATCAGAGCAAGTTGTTGTGGTACACTGGTTCTGACAATCATCAGATCTCCTGCTCAAGCCAGAAACCATTCATTTCAACTTATTTTCGTGCTTATATCCAATTAAGGTTCAAGCATGCTTTCCTGGGCACACACCTCAACGATCTAGGCTGGCTGTCCAGGACAGGGGGCTAGTTGTTAATTGTTAGTTGTTAGTGAGCGAGAAGATATTGTAGTGGCCTTACACCTACCCACTGAGTCGTTAAAACTCACTCTGGGTGGCAGCCGGTACAGGGCTGCGAACCCTGTACCTACCAGCCTTATGTCCGATGGCTTAACCACGACGCCACCGAGGCCGGTGCCAGACTTCAGAACGATGAACGAAGATATAAATACATAACTATCTTCCATGGATCTTAGTGCTAAGATGACCTTTTAAAAGTCGGTTGTGTCCTCTAACCGTATTCTGTTTATTCGTAAATACCAATAGTGAATCCAGACTAAATTATACCAAAGACAGACACATATATGTGATATGTTGGACCTCACTGACATCATATATATCAAATTTGAGAATAGGGTATATTGACAGGAAAAGGAATCCCATGAACACCAATTTAACATGTGTTTCACTACTCGCCGATTTGTTTCTCTATGCATATGAATCAGACGTTCATACTAATCTGGTTAAATCAAAATAGAGGAATCTAGCTAAAAAGTTTAACTTTACTTTCCGCTATATTGGTGATCTTATTTCATTCAATGATAGCATACCGGCCTCGGTGGTGTCGTGGTTAGGCCATCGGTCTACAGGCTGGTAGGTACTGGGTTCGGATCCAAGTCGTGGCATGGGATTTTTAATCCAGATACCGACTCCAAACCCTGAGTGAGTGCTCCGAAAGGCTCAACGGGTAGGTGTAAACCACTTGCACCGACCAGTGATCTGTGTGGTCCTTAACCATATGTCTGACGCCATATAACCGTAAATAAAATGTGTTGAGTGCGTCGTTAAATAAAACATTTCTTTTTTTCTTTCATTGATAGCATGATTACCGATTACGTTCCAATGATTTAGAGAGTTAAAAGAACCGTCTGAAGGTTATCATTTTTATATACCTCTCCCTAAGCATAGACATTCAAAGCGACATTAGTCTCCAAACTATGATAAAAGGGAAGAATTAAAAAATTTAGTAGCCAATTTTCTCTTTATATCGAGCAGTACTTTCTGATCCAGCTTTTGGTTACTAACTTCTAAGATACCTTAGGGCATGCTCAATGTATGCAAATGTCAAACAATGTCATATCCTGAGAGCATTCAAAACGTTTTATGGTATACATTTGGAGGATATATCTACTAAATAAGATGCATCAAAATGATGACTGACATTATTCCATATTTTGAAGATTTGCACATCTTTTTATTTGTTTGGTGAAACTTTTGCATATGTATATTTCCCTGTTTTAGAAAAAATTACAAACTTGAAAGTTGTGGTGGCAGTACTCATAATGGATGACACCTGTGGGTCAGGATATGCTCAACTTTCGCGAACACCTGATGTCATCACTGTTTTGATAGTGATTCACAAGTGCATGCCATCTGAGAGTCAGTGCTGTCTAAGGCGGTCAAAAGGATGTATTATCGCTCGTTAGATATACATTTATTTGCGGCAAAACAGTATTTGTTTGATCCATTGATTAATAAAGAATCTGAGTAGGGTGATGGGTCGCATGGTCAGTCACCTTTAGTTAATTTTTCTCTGTCCCAAGCATGCTGTACCCCTACGACTAGGGCCATGAGATGTACTGTCCTGTATGTGAAAGTGTTTATTTATGTTACCTTGGTGCGATGTCGGTAAGAGTAGTATTTTATATGGCAGAAGAGAGTATTCTCGCATTCTTTATCGACCAAATGTGGGAAATAACCAAATAGCCAGTCTAAAATGGCTGGAGCGAGACCTCAAATTCGGGCAAAAATTATAAAGATATTCAACAAAAATGAGATGGCCTGAAATGTGTAGTGATTCGTTTGCAACCCTATATAGCTATATTAGTAATGCTAATATGAATAAATATTATCCAGATTCTGGCATTTTTGTTTAATTTGGATACAAATCAGCCTTCCCCACTACAAAATGGGAGCCCGTACGCCTATGTAAACAAACATTCCTTACTTCTGTGGAACAAGGGAAGGTCATACTGAATACGGACAATAATAATTAACACTTGCTTAATCACGACTGGTTTAGATGGTAGACTTGGGCAATAGTTATATACTAGTAATATGGGTTAAACACACTGTTCTGGGCACGCACTCCGCTATTTGTACTGTCTGTCAATATAATTATATATACATAGGCCTACTTCATCACTGTCTGGGTCATGGGTTTTTCTACTCGGACGAACCAAGTAGGCTTATCCAATACAATAGAAACCGGAGTCTTGAATAGAAACAGAGAATTTGAATACAAGTCTGTTTACCGGTATATTTGAAGCACTGGCGGCGGCAGTCACCAACAGCTGGGACTGGTGGCGTTATTAATTCGCCTTTCAACTGGGGGAGGGGCACGCATGTTGTGGCTTCCTCCGTTTGAATTTGACGTCAGTGCCATCAGTGATGTTCCAGTGATCGATTTTTTTTTCTTCGTTTTCATTTCAACTTATTTTCATGCTTATATCCAATTACGGTTCAAGAATGCTGTCCTGGGCACACACACCCAACTATTTGGGCTGCCTGTCCAGGAGAGTGGGTTGGTTGTTAGTGAGAGAAAAGTGAGTGTAGTAGTTTTACACTTACCCATTGAGTCGTTAAATCTCGCTCTGGGTGGGAGCCGGTACCGGGCTGCGAACCCTGTACCTACCAGCCTTATGTCCAGTGGTTCAACCACGACACCACTGAGACCGGTTATAATTGAAATTTGATCAGTTTGGCTGTCCGATGTGATGTCGATTATAAAAATCAATAATCGAGTGTATAGGAAAATATTAGCTGTAATCGTTCCTCAAGTTTAGATGATGGAATGTCGTGTATGCTGGGGTTGGTTTCTGTTTTTATGTGAACGTAAAGAAAAAATATAATAAATAATTATTAAAGGTAAAATTAGCAATGTGTAGGGTCAATCCTGGTGAACGAATCTGTGGTTCTTTAAAATATTGCACGTAACATATTCATATAAATGGTGTTTATGATTGATAAAGGGTTACAAATTGATAACTTATATCTGATTTGCAACTAGAGTCACGTAAACACATTTATTCATCATTCACAATCGACATGTAGGTATTCCCTACATAAACACGAGGGCGAAACGACCCGGTATGGGGGCGAAACGATCTGATACCCTGGTGAACACCATCTTCACTAGCAAAGGTACCGTTTTACATTGTATTTCGTGTGCAATAGTTAGACGAAATGGTACATTGGCTTGCGGAGATGGGTGAACACGACGATTTAAACCCTTCTTATGTTCATATATTTCTAACCAATTGTGTAATCGAAAGTTGATCGTTTGTGCACAGTGTTCTCGCTGGGGTGAAAATTAAAGGAGGGCGGTCGCGCAGCACCACACACTTCAAAAAAAAAAAAAAAAAGGGGAGGAGCTTGGTTACCATATTATTGTGTGTTGGTAGACTTGTGGAAAGAAATGCTTCTTATTTTGCCTACAAAAAAGTGAAATTTTTTTAAATACAAAATACACGTATTTTAATTGAACCCAAGATGTTATCGGTCTGACATTCACGGACAGTTCCGCTTTTGCTGAACCGGTCAAAGTTTTAATATTATTATTTTAATAAAGATTATAACTGATGATCCATAATGAAATTCAAACCAATTCCCTACATTACCCTGCAAGTCCTCAATAGGATATATATATATATGGAACATAATTAGGTTTGTTCCTGAAAAGACAACAAACAGCTGCAGGGTTCAGGACAATGACATTTTATTCAACATTATACATAAAGTATTTTTAAAACCCTGAAAGAATCAAAACAATAAATTAAAATACAATAAGAATACAGTACATGACATTACAAGAAACACACACACACACACACACACACACACACACACACACACACACACACACACACTGTTTCACAAATTAAAAGTTCAATACGACGTCATAAAAACATACATATAACAATACAGTCATATACTGTATATACCAAGTGTGTGTAACTAAGGTTGTAACACCTGGCCGGTAACTGACACGCAGTCAAAAACAAAAAATAATAATAAATAAAAAATAAAATAAAATAATAATAATAATAAAATAATAATAATAAACCACACTAATATCGTACAAAGTACATAATTATATTAATAGCAATAGCATAAAATAAACTATATTCTGAGATAATGCAAACTGTGCAAAGATTTTACTCTCAGTTAACTATCATACAATAATTAATTTAACGTTAAAACCCATTAGTATTTAGTTAAAAGAAATCATAATATTAATACATTACCATTTAGACATTAGACTTAATTTAATTTAATGAAAATGGGCAGAACTTTGAAAATAGCAATTAGTAAAAAAGTTAATAGAATAAATAATAATTAAAAAAATGTTACAAGCCAAAAATAAAAAGAATTGACTGCTCGGCCGAATATTTACATAATTTGGAGCATTTTAGAAGGACAGTCCAAAACTAAATAAGAGAAAGAAGAGAGGATCGGACTATTTAATAATATTTTTTAAAAAAGAAGTAATTTCGACATAAAATTTTGAACGCAGATCTAAAAGTTTAAAGTCCGATCGATATGTTCACGCGAGTGGCCTCGTTAAGGCCGTTTGGGTGCACAGCTTAAAGGGACGAGATGGGTTGCATCCCGTCAAGAAAACCCCTAGATTGACAGTCGATAGACGTTGAAGGTTTAGTGCTGTGCTGAAATACAGATCTTGAGAAGCCGGATCCGTCTGAACGAGAGAGAGAGTATCAGACTAGGGTATAGTCCAGTCGTCATGGGTTGGTATAGTGGTGCGGACGGGCCCGACTCCGGAGGATACGAGATGGTATCACTATAAAGCAAGGTAAAGTCTAGAAAAAGAGTAGTAGAGGCCGACCCCGCTTCCTATTTCTTCTTAGAGTGGGGCGGGCTCGGCTCGGACATGTAGAGACTAAACGCGAACAACCGTGGCGTTCTGCAGAATGGCCGTCATACAAGTCACGAAAAAAAACAAGTCGACAGTCAGACGGAGAAATGACGTGGAGGCAAGGAATCTCGCTAAAAAAGAATCCATCCAGGTGGTGCAGACTGTCGAAACGAGAAGCGTTCCAGCGTTCCAGCGTTCCAGCGTTCCATCAGTTCCAATGGCCGCATACATCCCAGTGGAACATTAGGGGGCTTACGTAACTAGAAGCTGGACAGAAACACCAAGACAGAATACCAGCTTACAGTGGACCCAAGCTTGAAAGTTTAGAACAAAGGACAGAGGCAACGCATGAATGCAAGTGCAAGTTAGGTGCTTGTGCAAGATTCATGCTTGTAATTTTTTTTTAAATCAACATGCCACAAGCTGACTGAAATAGAGCACCTGGAATAAAGAAGCTGTAATAAAAGTAAACAATTAAACTAAACGAGCATTATTATTTTTAAAATTACCTGAAACAGACATTGTATGGTAAATATAACACACAATGATTACCTGTAAATAACAATAATTTAATTAGTTTCAGAAAACATATTACAAACATTATAAAATACCATTATATACCGATTAACACTCGATAGTGCCACATATATGTATCAGAAATAGAACACTACATTGATTCGTGTCCATTACATTTATTTTACAACTCGTTGTTTAAAGATAACTAATACGGTATTTGACGGGCACTCGTGTGGTATTGCCTATTTATTATACAAGCATGTCCCAAATGATAAAAGCAGAATATCATATAGTAGCCAAGTCTTGAACATATGTTACGTTAGTTGGAAATCAAAGGTCACAAAATTGTGATAAATGAAACTGATAACCTACACACATCTGTTGTATTCAACCGTACGAGGTGTAACAAAACAGAACGCGTAAAAGCATCATTCATAGCCGTCATTAAGCCTATCCCAGTCACATTGTATTTAATTAACAACGGTTATGATGCATATCACAGTTCTGTGACATTAGTATATTCGGGTGAACAGTAGACCAGGAGGAAATATTAATACATGTTTTGTCTTTTAAATGTAATTTGTAAATACTGTCAGTCACACGCAGTACGAACGGGTACCAGACATTTCGCCCCTCAGCCAGTTCGCCCCCAGGTCTGTTCGCCCCGAAATAGGATGTCAGTTCGCCCCCACGTGCATAACCAGTTCGGCTCTACAAAGGTACCAGTTCGCCCCCAGTCAGTTCTGGTCATGTTCCTGGCCTGGAAAGTCATGAAATTTTTATATTGGTCATGGAACGGCCTGAGTGTAATAAAGTTCTGTTTTGATATATCCATACGTGTTTGTTCTGTGTTGAATACGAATGCCAGGCTAGGCAGGTCAGGTCATAGAGGTTTACGTGCACATTCAGAACAAGCTGTTGTAGCGCACGCCTGTCACGGGCCTCCGTCCATGGTTACTAATTAGTGGCCAAAAGAACCCCCGCAATAATCCCTCAGTTAGAATAATGCTCACCAGAAGAGGCCATATCGAATTGCTGTTCAAAACCCTCTTAGGTGTTAGACGAATATGCATAATCAGCATCAAAAAAAAAAAGTTTCTTTTATTTAACGACGCCGCTAGAGCACATTGATTTTTTATCTTATCATCGGCTATTGGACGTCAAACATATGGTCATTCTGACACTGTTTTTAGAGGAAACCCGCTGTCGCCACATAGGCTACTCTTTTTACGACAGGCAGCAAGGGATCTTTTATTTGCGCTTCCCACAGGCAGGATAGCACAAACCATGGCCTTTGTTGAACCAGTTATGGATCACTGGTCGGTGCAAGTGGTTTACACCTACCCATTGAGCCTTGCGGAGCACTCACTCAGGGTTTGGAGTCGGTATCTGGATTAAAAATCCCATGCCTCGACTGGGATCCGAACCCAGTACCTACCAGCCTGTAGACCGATGGCCTGCCACGACGCCACCGAGACCGGTGCAATCAGCATCAAGGTTATGTAGCTGATTAACCATTGTTTTATTTATTTCTTCTTAAAACAGATCATATCTGGCAAGAATGGATGTTTTAATAAATGTGATGATGTGGTTTGTGAATTTGTGAAAAAATGTCGGTGTTTACGCTTATTCAGCACCCTACGTTTAATTACATCTGAAAAAAATATAACCCCGTATTACAATTCTTATGATTCATGATCAGTCCAAATTGTGGAAGGGCAAGAACCCTTCCCCTCTAAGAAAAGAAACACACACAACACACGAACACACTTTAACATCCTCTAAAGAAACAGTACAATAATTGTTTAAAAGTAACAACTAATTGGGGGCGAACTGACAAATATTTGGAGGCGAACAGACAAACAGTTGGGGGCGAATCGTCTTGGGGGCGAACTGGTACATGGGGCGAACAGGTCAAACTGGGGGCGAACAGGTCAAACTGGGGGCGAACTGACCGGGGGCGAACTGGCTGGGGGCGTAACATCATGGATTCGTACGAACACATATTCAATTCAATTTATTGCCCAATACCAAACAATCTGGTGTCAGCAAACAGATAAGAATGAGAAAACAACAACAACAACAACACATAATAATATCAATAATAATATCAGTATCAATATCAATATCAATAATAATAATAATAAAATAATAATAATAATAATAATAATAATAATAATATATGAATGTACAGGCCAGAAGGAGACACAAAATATGTACGAAAACATCGACCGAGTGTGCAGATAACGGGGTTGGGTCGGTGGGTTTGTTGGTTCAATTCTGTTCAACTATTCAAGAGCAACGTTCAAAGCAAGCTGTTGTAGCGCACGCCTGTCCTGGGCCAGCTCCTCCGTCCAGGACAGGATTGGTTCAATATCCGCCAAAAACCCTTTTATACATTCAAAGATACATGTCAATATTACCACTTTGTGTAGAATATCCCATATATTTTATGTACATTGTTTGCCAGGTCTCAATTGGCTAAACTTTAATACACGGCTGTCGTATAAATAACAGCCATCGTCACTGACAGCGAGTGTAATCATCTACATCCGTCCGTGTGTTTACAAACAGCCGACAGTAGTCTGTTCACTTGTGGTGGATGATGATTGCACTGTCAGTATGTCGATGCCAGTCTGGGTTATATTTTCCCTGATAGTTGGTTATTTGACGTCTTTTTACTATGTGTCTTATCTGCGCACCACATTCACGAATCAGAAAGCTGAATGCAATAAGCGGGTGGATGCTTGGTTGACGGGAAATGGGTTAACGAAGATTCTTACAACAAAAGCTCTCACGGATGCAGGTACTTTGAAGATTACAATGATTCGGTTAGGCCTATGTGGCTCTAGATATTTCATGCATATGTGTACGTTCTATAAACAGGGTTCGGCTATGTGGGACTTTATAAAAGGTGCTGAATTAGACAGGGTGCTGGATTAGAGAGTTTTTATTAAACCATTTAATCTGTAATGAAAATGATGGAAGGTAAAATAAAAAAATAAAAACAGGAATTTAATTATGGTGGTCTAGGTTATGATGAGCAAATTAAGTTTAAATAGGCCTACTCATATCCTGTTGAGTCGGCTTTATTAAGTCATGCCGTTTGTTTACGTTCCATGTCTCACAGTAAGATGTGTAGACAGTCAGGTAGCTAAGAAATTTTAAGTATATCCTATTCTTTGTTACATTTTACCTTAAAAATTAGTTTTTCTACACATGAAACAAAACAGGTCAAAACACATTGTGGTTTTCTTAATTTATGGCAGTCATGCCCAAAATATATTTCGAAGTGTTTTCGGAAAGATTTCCGCCTGTTACCCCATTTTATTGATATATGTATAGGGGGAACCTCACCCTAACCCTAAAACTAACCCTAACCCTAAAACTAACCCTGACCCTAAAACTAACCCTAACTCTAAATTAACCCTAACCCTAACTCTAAATTAACCCTAACTCTAAAACTAACAATAGGGGGTAACAGTCGGATATTTTACTGTGTTTTCTGTATGTGCATGTTTATTTTTACCTATTAGTAAATGATGTCAGTAAAAATCGGAGGTCACACATCAATAATTTTTCCATGCAAGCAAATAAGGCGCTAAAATTTGAAAACGTAAACTAGGATACATGTAGATCAATACAGTTTTACATTAAAAATATGGCTATTACTACAATGTGTATAGTGATTATTATATTTGAATAAATATTAAAAAAATATTTAGATAAGAAATTTGTCCCACCTTATCTTGCAAGCAGTATTTTAAACATCATGTAGCAAGCTGCTGACTGCCAAGTCAGTAATGTTTAAAAATAAAAACAGTTTCTTTTTTATTTATTTCTTCAAAACATAAATTCAATCAAGCAATTTGCAGCTATATACTTTGTTCTTGTGACATTTTGCACTTCTGTACTTGAAAATAGTAAATAACACGACTCAGTAGCATTACATTTTTCGTTCAATGAGCTGATGAGCTGATGAGCTGATGAGCAAGTGTGTACTTCTGATTGCATTAAATATGTAGATTTTTCTGCATTGTTTATTCAAGTAACAATTAAAAAGTTTCTTCAACTAATAATTATAATAAAATTACAAAGCACTTTTAAAATATACTAATACAATTATTAAGTACCTCCAATCACCAAGGTCCCATGCTATATAGGAGGGTTGAATATATTGAACATTTGTTTTTGTGCTTGAAAGGGTTCGTCCCCCAAAACCCTGCCTCTGCACACATGCCTGCAATATGTGTCAGTGATGATGTAAACTATTTGCATTTAGATCTGTTTTGTTTTGATTATAGCTCAGTTTTATAAAAACAGCTGACACCAAAGTCACAAACACACACACACACACACACACACACACACACACACAACACAAAACACACCTTCACACATACACACACACACTCTTCATGCAATATAAAGTCATCTTTAAAACAAGGACCGGCCTCGTTGGCATCGTGGCAAGCCATCGGTCTACAGGCTGGTAGGTACTGGGTTCGGATCCCAGTCGAGGCATGGGATTTTTAATCCAGATACCGACTCCAAACCCTGAGTGAGTGCTCCACAAGGCTCAATGGGTAGGTGTAAACCACTTGCACTGACCAGTGATCCATAACTGGTTCAACAAAGGCCATGGTTTGTGCTATCCTGCCTGTGGGAAGCGCAAATAAAAGATCCCTTGCTGCCAATCGGAAGAGTAGCCCATGTAATGGCGACAGCGGGTTTCCTCTCAAAATCTGTGTGGTCCATAACCATATGTCTGACGCCATATAACCGTAAATAAAATGTGTTGAGTGCGTCGTTAAATAAAACATTTCTTTCTTTCTTTAAAACAAGATTTTTGTAGCCTGACCCACAATTTTAGAAGCGAGTTGGTCAGTTTTAACAAAGAATAATAATAACCAGAAAGAAATATGATTCTCATCACAATATAATTATATTGTGATGAGAATCATATTTCTTCCTGGTTATTATTATTGTGCCAAAATATGTACAACTTTTAATCTATGAAATACTACAATTGTTATTGTATTGGGCAATATTTGTCAACTGTAAGTCCACAAAATACTATGCTTGTTGATGGTGTCTTCATGCAGCCATGGGTCGAAATTGCCACCACCTCGGATGTTCTTTTTCTATTCCACATGAACGCATATGATGGGAGTCTTTTTCTCCCATCTATTTGATAAATAAACCATTATTTTCCAAGAACAAAGATTGCTGAAAATATAGCTTCTTTATTTGACCATTTTATCATAAATAAACTACACTGTCATATTTTCCACGTCTGTTTCATGTTAAATATAGTTTAACACTACAAATTAACAAGACAGCTTTTATAATAAAGGTTTTAATAACAAAATACAGCGGCGGCGGAACTGGGGTGGCAATTTTGTTTGTTTGTTTTTGTTTTTAGGTTATTATTTTTTTTAAGTCTTAATTTTTTTAAAAACAAATAAAAATTCCCACTATTGCTAATTGTGGAAGTTTAGTGGACATTGCATTCGCTAACTGCAAACGCAAGTGTGATACAAGTTTGCAATTTATAAGGAATCGCGACTGACAACTTTTGGAAAATTCTAGGTGAGCTAGGTATCATGTGAACAGTACATGCTGGTACATATTTTAGTGTTCTTTCTGTTTAATATTCTGACAATATTATCGGAAAGTAAATATCTTTGAAAATGTTCAAAGCAGGAACACCTCTGCAGTCCATCACATACCCACCCTCTCCGCTGACCCAGTGTCAAATTCCTTGACGCCTCTGAAATATCGATGTAAAACTAACTAACTCGCATTAATATGAGTCATATATTACCAATGACATAATACTCCCCATGTTAAACACAATGAAAGAAAGAAAGAAATATTTTATTTAATGACGCACTCAACACATTTTATTTACGGTTTATATGGCGTCAGATATGTTGGTTAAGGACCACACAGATTTTGAGAGGAAACCTACTGTAACCACTACATGGGCTACTCTTTCCGATTAGCAGCAAGGGATCTTTTATTTGCGCTTCCCACAGGCAGGATAGCACAAACCATGGCCTTTGTTGAACCAGTTATGGATCACTGGTCGGTGCAAGTGGTTTACACCTACCCATTGAGCCTTGCTTGGGGTTTGCAGTCGGTATCTCAGCGCCCTCAATAGTTTAAGAAGTAGCAGGCTACAACAGTGATGATAGCAGGGGGCAAAGCGGGGGGTCTGGGGGCCCTCCCCTAGAAACATTTGAAAAATCGAAGAAATTAAAGAAGAGAAAGCACTTTTTTTTTTTTACCATCAACGAAAAGTAGGCGGCGGCAAAAGCTGTTTCAGGCGGCGATTTGCCGCCGGAGACCGGATACTTTTGAGGGCTCTGGTATCTGGATTAAAAATCCCATGCCTCGACTGGGATCTGAACCCAGTACCTACCAGCCTGTAGACCGATGGCCTAACCACGATGCCACTGAGGCCGGTAAACGCAGTGATGTTATGGCCTATACAAGACAGATTTATTCTGTATGGCCTGATGACATGGAATGGACCTGTCTTGCATAACTAGGGATGGGAGAATGCAAGTGTGAGGGATAGACTGGACTAGACCGTTTGACAGATCAGATGTACCTGCAGCAGGAATCGAAATACATTGTAAGTTAAGAACGGTCATTCAGGTTACCAGGGGGTTACCACATGTCAAGAAGTTTGTTTTGCCTTGTGACACCACTAGAACACATTGATTTATTAATCATCGGCTATTGGATGACATACAATTGATACTTCTGACCAAGGGATCTTTTTTAGCACCATCCCACAGACAGGATAGCACATACCACAGCCTTTGATATACCAGTCGTGACATGTCAAGAAAGTCATGAACAGTACCTTGTTTTTCTCAAAATCTTATTAAACATAAACTCCACCTAAATGTTCATCACGTCATGTCATGTCATGGGGGTTTACGTGCACATTCAGAGCAAGCTGTTGTGCATGTCTGTCATGTGCACACTGGGTGTTATTTAAATACACTTGTATGTATACAGTTTCAGTACAATGAGAACAGTGACACGAGTGAATACAAAGTATCTATGTGAATGGATTTTATAGTAGTAATAATAATAATAGAAATATAATTGTGTCATAACCTATGGGTTACCAGGTCTGCATATTCTGTACATGGATTACCATACACACTGCTTATTTCGATGCCTTCTGAAAGGGGATCATATCCTGAATTGACGTGTTGAGCCTGAGGGTGATTTTGAGTTTAATGACAGCTGATAAATTACCATAATATAGTGTCATAATAGTATTTGAATGTACTAACTTGTAGGTAAATGTAGGTTTGAAGTAGATTACTTAATTACCTATTTTTATGGGTCCTATATACATAGTACAATGTATAATTATTAACTTCATATTAACCAAGGGGCGGGACGTAGGCCAGTGGTAAAGAGCTCGCTTGATGTGCGGTCGGTTTGGGATCGATCCTCGTCAGTGGGCCCATTGGGTTATCTCTCATTCCAGCCAATGCACCACAACTGGTATATCAAAGGCCGTGGTATGTGCTCTCCTGTCTGTGGGATGGTGCATATAAAAGATCCCTTGCTGCTAATTGAAAAGAGTAGCTTATGAAGTGGCGACAGCGGGTTTCCTCTCTCAATATCTGTGTGGTCCATAACCATATGTCTGACGCCATATTATAACTGAAAATAAAATGTGTTGAGTGTGTTATTAAAACATTTCCTTCCTTTAAAATAAATTATTGTTAAAGTGGCTTCAGTTCTGTAATATATTATTTTATGCTATTAATACAACACCTGACTGGGGTAAACCGTATAGAAAATTAGAAACCTATATAGTCTGGATGGAAAAATAGCTATGAAATGGATGTAGATAAACAGGAGTATTACAAATCTTGAGCAAGAAAAAATCCAAGAAGAAAAAGAAATAATCAAAGGAATGCAGAATGTACAAGTCTGCTTATCAAATGTGAGTAAAAATTTTGTCTGGCAAATTGAGAAATATACTGGTAAACACCAATCCACTGGGTGATCTTTTCCCCCCTGACTACGTAAAAAAACGGGTAGAACCTATCATTCATTGCTCTACCACTGAGGTTAATCCAACACTTAAATGAGTCTGCATCACTGTTATAAGATGGCCAGGTTACAAAAAACAGGGCAATTCCACGGTAACTGACGCAACATTCAGACATTTTTTAACGTCTTGATTATTATTAATTTTTTTTAAAGTATTCAATAAAATTCTTAAGAGTGTTTTTGACTGAAGTACATATGTTATGATAAAGTCATGTCAAAAGAAAATTTTATTGCATACAATCTCATCTCAACTACAATCACAAATCAAGTGTGGTTAACTGATGCAACAAAAAAAGTAACTTGTATTTGACATGTCTTTGAACTTGCCAACATTCTCTGAATCTGAAGTATCAAGTTTTCAGGTAGATATAGAAATGTGTAGTGCACAGGTAATCTATGATCACTAGGACAAGAGAACTAAGTTTTCTACAAGGAATTTTTTATTAACTTTTTTTTATTAATGGGTAACTGACTTAACACTAAAAGTAACTGACGCAACATTTGCGAATCGTAAAAACTAATAAGAACGTATTTTTAAAATAAAACTGGTTCATCTAAATTGTAAGAAATACATAAATCTTAAAGGGAATTAAAAAAACTAACAATAGGGGCATGTTCAGGGTGGTGGGTTGGGGGTCAACCCCCCCCCCCCCATTTCCCAACCCTATCCCTGCTCAAAGCAAATTATTATTATTATTTTAATATGCATATACATGCATTTGTCATGATGAATTTTACTTGTAGAATGCAAGAAAATTGCATTTTAGGACATCAGGTTCTCACAATTTTTCAACCTCCCCCCCTCCCTCCCAGTAACTTGGGCAGTTGTACCCTTGATGCCAGCCAGTCTAAACCTCCACTCCCTTCAAAATTTGTTGCACACAAATGAGACAACAGCTTATGTTTACATGTACATGTACATCTTGATTCGAAGTGTAAAGATATGGTTTTTTTTTTGCAATTTCCAAGTATATATACTGCATTCACTTTATTATAACATTACCATATGACTCAACCGAACCAAATATTTCCTAAGAAATTGATGGGAATAAGGCAGATATTGTAAATAACCCATATTCTTTCTTTAAAATCTGGTTTTCAGCATGCTGTCCTGTCTCATTTTTTCTTCTTGTTTGATTTCACTTTATCTTGCTCCATTTTTCACTATTCTCTGTTCTTTTCCCTGTCCAACCTCTTTCTGTCGTTGTTCAAATGTGCTTGATTCTCGTTCATTTTCTAGGTTGCTGTCTTGGGAGGTATTCTACTAAAAACATCAGCAACTTGGGATATTTTTAGGATTAGTAACCAGTTTATCAAATGAAAGGACATTTGCTATTTAGAAGTATTAAAGGGGCAATCTCATAGTTGCATAATATATTTCCAAAAATTATTATTATTATTTTATTTATCTTTTGAAATGTAAAGATTATTCTTGAATTAAGTTACATGCCCATAAAATATTACATTCAAATAACTTCATTTACAGGTATTAAAGAATTATATCATTACAAAATTAACCCATTAACCAACAGTTCATTGCGTGAAATCACAATGTGAATTTGAGTTGCAATTGCACAATGACAAAGGATTGGCTGTTTTGTTGAACAACTGATGCAAACTGTTTATGTACTTTACAATTTTAGATAAGAATTCATAGGAAACCACTGGCAGTAAGGTGTAATGTTGATTTATTTTTCCAAATTAATTATGAAAGATTATGTATGAAATCATCTAATGTGTAGTTATTTATCATAAATAAATGTAAAAATAGCAAAATAAGTAACTGCAATTCTAAATTTGTGTTACCGGTAATTAATATTGAACATTATAGATACTGTTTACAATAAACTGTGCTGTACATATATTAATCTAAGCTAATGAAACAATGTCTACCTCTGACATCACAAGCAATACAATATGTCTAATGAAACAAATTCTATGTGCATCTGACGTCAAAAGCTATACAATATATATCTTAAAGTATAAGGGTATATGCATTGATGCTTGTGAAACTGCTATTATCAAAAGAATTTAAGGGTCAGACGATATTTTCGACATTATTTTCTGAATGTCAATTATATTAGCTAGACCATAATGTCACGCATGGTATTGTTCCATTTTGACGAAAGTGGGTCTAAGCAACCCATAAATGAATTAAAATCCACTGTCATTGACACTGTCGACTAGTTCTAATGGCGAAAACATGCTTACATTTGCACGTAAATTAGGGCGAAAGCGAAAGGTCTGCTAAGTGCCCATGACTTGCTTTTTCACAAAGCGCTTCATTTGCATGCTTTGCACGTGTATTCCATGTTCCCAATGCTGAATTTCCGTATAATTGGAGCTTGCGTTCGTGTACGGTGCACACTCCAAATCACCAATATGGCTCTACGTCAACGCACAACCACTGCACGCCGATTACGTGACAATCTGCGGACTGCGACTGGAACTCGAGTGTCTCATCAAACCATACGCAATCGTCTGAGAGCCAATAATCTACGCTGCCGTCGCCAGGCTGTTCGACCACCACTCCTACCACGTCACAGAACAGCCAGACGTCACTGGTGCACGCTTCATCTGCGGTGGCAACGTGTTCAGTGGGGTCGAGTGATGTTCACTGATGAGTCCAGGTTTAGTCTCCAGTTCAACGACGGTCGGGTTCGTGTCTACAGACGTCCTGGGGAGCGCTTCGCTGACGTTAACGTTAGACAACGTCACCGGTTCGGTGGTGACAGCGTCATGGTGTGGGGCGGCATCTCTATCCACCACAGGACCCCCCTCTATGTGGTGGATGGCAATCTGAATGGAATCCGCTATTTGAATGAGATTATCCGGCCGTTGGTTCTCCCAGGCCTTCAGCAGATTGGCGGCGGGGCAGTTCTGCAGGATGACAATGCCAGACCCCACCGCGCCAGGGTGGTAACGAACTTTCTCAGACAACAAGGTATCGCCAGGATGGATTGGCCAGCATATTCGCCTGACTTGGCCCCAATAGAGCACGCCTGGGACGAATTAGGCAGGAGAGTTCGGGATAACCATGCCCCTCCGGCCAACCTTCATGATCTGGGTCAACTTCTTATGGCAGAGTGGCAGGCCATTCCCCAAGAGTTCTTCAGATGTCTGATCAACAGCATGAGGCAACGATGTGTCGAGTGTATTCGCGCCAGGGGTGGATTCACACACTATTAAACGAATGTTCTAATGTGTAAAATCCATGTTTGACAACCTTCAACTTTGACAGCATGTCATGTGACTTGTATACAGTGACGTTTATTTGTGGTTTTTTGTAAATATGGAACAATAAATAAAAAATTTGGTGTAGTTTACATCATCAATCTAATACACTCTGAAACGTATTTGGTTATAAATTTTTGACCCTTAAATTCTTTTGAGTAGTACCCATTTTACCATCTGGCAGAAACCTTGCCAGTGGTAGGTTTTCAGTACATTTTGACCCTATCAATATAACCACAAGATTACCTATTCTGTTACACAAGCAACAACCACAGTGTTAAAGTTAATTACATCAGATGTTCAGACAAAGTAATTAGGAAGTCTTACTTTGATTTAGCTAGATGTACAGGGATTACTTTTGTACTAGCAGTGAAATAGTTTACATAATGCATTATATCATGACATGGTTAATTTCTGGAATGTACGACACATAGTCATTTTATTTTATAACTTACACATAAGAATATTGAAAAGTAGCAGTTACACAGATACAGAAGTTAGTTGCGACCAGTCACTTGACCCACAAGTTAGGCATTTGTATTACCTTTGCAGCAGTGTATGCCCACAGTGTTGTTTGTTGAGTCAGGTGTTAATCTCTGTTGTGTAATAACTCAGAAAATGATGGGTGCTGACTGTTTCTTGCAGTTCAATGCAAATGCCAATTCACCATCATCATCTATTAATCTTATCAGTGGAGGACAATGTTAACAATAAATGTGAGGGGGAGTGTGGTTAAATTGATAAAATACACAATCAGTGTATTATATGAACATCATAATTAATACTGGTAATTCGGTATTAGAATCAACCTACTATTAAACCCAATTGTAACAAGTCCCACAGAAGGTTGTAATAGAGGAGCTTCAATATATACACTAAATAAAAAAATTGTTAAACCAAATGGATACATGTAGCTGCATTTTTTTTAATGAAGAAGCACTGTTTTTTTAGAACTGTTATTTAATTCTTGACAAATAGTACTGAAGTCCACATCACGAATATTAGTGGATCCACAATATAAAGTCCATTTCACAAATATTAATTGATCCACGATATGAAGTCCACAAATCCACGAATCACTAAGCATAAAAAAAATGTTCACAAACTTCTCTATGACAAATCATATTCTCCCGATTTCATCCATTGAGGTCGACGAAGGCGACGAACCCTACCTAAACAGGGAGAACTATTTTGTTCCACTGTTCCAAACAAGATTTGTTTTGAAATGTCATTGCAAGGCAAAACTTGTGTATCCTCAACCTCTTCTAAAACAGTTTCTCCTTCGAAATCCTGACTGATTCCAAATTCCTCTTCTGCCAAATGTTCTAGATTAACACCTGTATTTTCATAATCACCTCCTTCGTGACAGGGTTTTAGTCTATTGAAATGCACAACCTGCCTATTTCTGCTTCCAGGTTTAACAATAACATAATTCACATCAGATAATTTCTTTTCTATCTCAAAAGGTCCTGTCCAAAACCATTGCAATTTAGGTGATAACCCTTTCTTTCTCCGAGGTAAGAATAACCACACTTTCGAGTGCGGTTCAAATCCTTTACCAGCAGCTCTCCTATCATAATTCACTTTTTGTCTACGTCCTTTTCTAACATGTTCCCTGACTAAATCGAATACCACGTTACATTTATCTTGCATAATTGGGTAGAGTTTTATTCTCACCTGGAGGAACTTCTGTCATTAAAGTTAAGGGTATATTTATTTCTCGACCCAACATTAACTTATTTGGAGTAAAACCCGTAGTTTCATGTACACTTGTTCTATAAGCCATTGTTACTAATGGTAGATGAAGATCCCAGTCAGATTGATCTATTTCTACAGAGGCACTTAATAATTTTCCAAGTGTTCTATTGAATCTCTCTATCATACCATCGGATTGTGGATGATAGGCTGTTGTATGTGCTTTATGAATCTCTAGAATTTTACACATCTGAAATAAGCATGATTCAAAATTTCCTCCTCTATCAGTATGAAGCATCTTTGGTATACCAAATCTTGAAAAGAATTTATAAACCAAA
The DNA here is from genome assembly GCF_016097555.1 of Gigantopelta aegis. Classification (NCBI taxonomy): domain Eukaryota; kingdom Metazoa; phylum Mollusca; class Gastropoda; order Neomphalida; family Peltospiridae; genus Gigantopelta; species Gigantopelta aegis. The sequence goes on along the minus strand of NC_054702.1, from coordinate 107,843,248 downwards.
ACTTGAGCAATAGTCTTTGCTTCTTGATTTGGAATAGGATATGCTTCTACCCATTTTGTGAAGTAATCTCCCACCACAAGAATATATACTACTCAAAAGAATTTAAGGGTCAGGCGATATTTTCGACATTATTTTCTGAATGTCAATTATATTAGCTAGACCATAATGTCACGAATGGTATTGTTCCATTTTGACGAAAGTGGGTCTAAGCAACCCATAAATGAATTAAAATCCACTGTCATTGACACTGTCGACTAGTTCTAATGGCGAAAACATGCTTACATTTGCACGTAAATTAGGGCGAAAGCGAAAGGTCTGCTAAGTGCCCATAACTTGCTTTTTCACAAAACGCTTCATTTGCACGCTTTGCATGTGTATTACATGTTCCCAATGCTGAATTTCCGTATAATTGGAGCTTGCGTTCGTGTACGGTGCACACTCCAAATTCGACAATGGTACGACGTCAACTGACTATCGAAGATCGAGGAAGGGCTATTGCTTGGCTTCAGGATGGCAATACGCAAAGAAATGTTGCTCTGAGACTTGGTGTCAGTCAGAGTGTCGTTGGCCGACTGTGGCAACGGTACCAAGCAACGAATTCTGTTCGAAATCGTCCACGTTCGGGAAGACCCCGAAGCACTACAAATAGAGAGGACCGCTACATCACCAATATGGCTCTACGTCAACGCACAACCACTGCACGCCGATTACGTGACAATCTGCGGACTGCGACTGGAACTCGAGTGTCTGATCAAACCATACGCAATCGTCTGAGAGCCAATAATCTACGCTGCCGTCGCCAGGCTGTTCGACCACCACTCCTACCAAGTCACAGAACGGCCAGACGTCACTGGTGCACACTTCATCTGCGGTGGCAACATGTTCAGTGGGGTCGAGTGATGTTCACTGATGAGTCCAGGTTTAGTCTCCAGTTCAACGACTGTCGGGTTCGTGTCTACAGACGTCCTGGGGAGCGCTTCGCTGACGTTAACGTTAGACAATGTCACCGGTTCGGTGGTGGCAGCGTCATGGTGTGGGGCGGCATCTCTATCCACCACAGAACCCCCCTCTATGTGGTGGATGGCAATCTGAATGGAATCCGCTATCTGAATGAGATTATCCGGCCGTTGGTTCTCCCAGGCCTTCAGCAGATTGGCGGCGGGGCAGTTCTGCAGAATGACAATGCCAGATACCACCGCGCCAGGGTGGCAACGGACTTTCTCAGACAACAAAGTATCGCCAGGATGGATTGGCCAGCATATTCGCCTGACTTGGCCCCAATAGAGAACGCCTGGGACGAATTAGGCAGGAGAGTTCGGGATAACCATGCCCCTCCGGCCAACCTTCATGATCTGGGTCAACTTCTTATGGCAGAGTGGCAGGCCATTCCCCAAGAGTTCTTCAGACGTCTGATCAACAGCATGAGGCAACGATGTGTCGAGTGTATTCGCGCCAGGGGTGGATTCACACTCTATTAAACGAATGTTCTAATGTGTAAAATCAATGTTTGACAACCTTCAACTTTGACAGCATGTCATGTGACTTTCTTGTATACAGTGACGTTTATTTGTGTTTTTTTGTAAATATGGAACAATAAATTAAATTTTTGGTGTAGTTTACATCATCAATCTAATACACTCTGAAACTTATTTGGTGATAAATTTTTGACCCTTAAATTCTTTTGAGTAGTATATTTGTTTTCTCTATCAGTTTTTGGAAATGGACCAGTGATATAAAAGTGCAATTTTTTCCATAGGTTCCCCTGACAAGACATTTATCATAGGAGCTCTACTACATGGTATGGTTTTTTCTCTCATCTCACAAGCTTTACATGTCTTTACCCACCGAATTACATCACTTTGCATTCCTACCCAATAAAAGTGGTGTTGTAACTTCCTTAGGGTTTTATTTATCCCAAAATTACCTCCTACGGGGGAATTATGTGATTGTTGTAAGATTTGCCTCCTAAAACTTTCAGGAGCTATCAAGAGTAACCTATCGACATCATTGTTCTCACTATACCATCTCCTATACAGAATGCCCTCCTGCATTTCTAACTGTTCCCACTGAGCCCAGTATGATTTGAGTTTACTATTCTGACTATCCAACTTTTCAAAATTTGGTTTCACCTTATTCACTTCAATCAAATCTATCAGTATTTTCAGAACAGAATCACTTCTCTGAGCCTTCACTATTTCCACTTTTGTCCATCTGAGCTCTGTGAACATAACAAGTTGCACAGATTTGCGGAATTCTACTCATTGAATCTGCATTTAAATGTTTTGTTCCAGGACGGTGCTCGATATCAAAGTCAAATGTACCTAAATATTCAATCCAACAAGCTACTTGTCCCTGAGGCTGTTTAAAGGACATCAACCACTTCAGAGATGCATGATCAGTTCTCAATAAAAATTTCCTCCCATACAAATAAGGACGATAATGTTTCACTGCTTTCAACATAGCTACTAGCTCTTTTCGAGTGACGCTATAATTTCTTTCTGAATTTGAGTGGGTAGCACTAAAGTAAGAAATAACTTTCTTGTCCCCCTGCTGAATTTGAGAAAGTACTGCACCAGAACTAAATTCACTGGCATCAGTATCCAAAATAAAAGGTAACTCAAAATTTGGATATGCCAAAATAGGTGTTTCTTGCAAAGCACTTTTTAATTTTTGAAATGCATCCCGACACAAATCTGACCAGCTAAATCTTACATTTTTCTTGGTAAGGTCAAATAATGGTCCAGCTATCCTAGAAAAATCCTTAATAAACTTTCTATAGTAAGAGCATAGCCCTAAAAAACTTCGAACATGACTTACAGTTTTTGGAACAGGTTACTCTTTAACTTTCTTAACCTTTTCAGGGTCAGACTTTACACCATCCTTCCCTACCACAAATCCCAAAAACAATACTTCTGTCTTAAACAAACTACACTTTTGTGGTTTCAATTTTAGTCTGGCATTTCTTAAACAATCTAACACTTGTTGTAAATGGACTAGATGCTGTTCAAAACTATTTGAAAATATGATTATGTCAGTTTTCCAATGCAATCCTGCAAGTATCCTTTCCATTAATCTCTCAAATGATGCTGGTGCATTGCACAAACCAAATGGTAACACATTAAAATGATATAATCCTGAACCAGTAGTAAATGCAGTTTTCTCTTTAGCACGCTCAGTTAACCCAATTTGCCAATAACCCGATGCCAAATCAAGTGTGGAAAAATAATGAGACCCAGATAAAGTATCTATACTATCATCAATTCTTGGTAAGGGGTATGCGTCTTTTTTTCGTTACTCGATTTAGTTTTCTATAGTCAATACAGAATCTCAATGTACCATCTTTTTTTCCCACCAAAACTATAGGTGAGGCCCAAGGACTATCAGATGGACTAATTATGCCCTCATCTAACATTTTATGAACTTGTTTTTCTACCTCTTGCTTCTTAAATGGTGATATGCGATAAGGTCGTTGTTTTATAGGAAGAGCATCCCCTGTTTCAATATCATGCAAATACTTATCACACCATCCTAATTTCCCATCTTTTTGCATAAACACATCTGAATTTCCTAATAAAAATTTCTCTACTAGATCCTTTCTATCATCTGGAACACCCTCCTTGGTCTCCTTAATTAGCTCACCTAACCATTCATCAACAGTCTCTACCTCGGGATCAGAGTCAATCTTATCGTCGGTACAGGTTCGTATGGGACACATCATTCCTAAATGAGAACCCTTCTTAATTTCAACTTGTGAGTCACCAGATACATTTATCAATCTCAGTGGAACTAACCTATTACTCCCACAAGTTACCAATGCTCTAGCAACCAATACTGATTTAGATTTTTTTTAAATTTAGCATCAGGTTCTACAACTCCCTCATTATATGGTCTTCCTCTTTTTCTAACTATTCCATTAACTACCATTTCGTGACCAGGCAGTATTATATATGTTTGAGAAGCAATTACTTTGCAACACTGCATAGGTGAATTTTCCATACATAATTTCACTCGATCTCTACCCAATTTCAAAATGCCTCGTTCCAGATCAATAATGGCAGAGTTTTTCAATAAAAAATCCATACCAAGTATTCCATCTCCTGCTATATCCACCACCAACACCTCATGCTTATACAAATAAGAATTAATTTCAATATCAATTACTGCCCGGCCCTTGACGATTAAATGGTCACCGTTTACAGTACGATATTCCTTAGTTACTGGTATTAATAATGGTTGTTTCCCTGAAAAGAGTACATCAAAAAGGTCCCCATTAATTAGTGTCACATCTGAACCTGTATCTAGTAGAAAACACTCCCTGATTGTTCACCTTGGTGTCTACATACATTACATTATTCTGGGCACCTCCTGACTGACCAGACCAAGATGTGCCCCTAATCTTGATCTCTTCTATTTTAAAGGACAGCTACTCTGTTTATGACCATGTCTATTACATTTGTAACAGGTACCTTTAAAATCTGGACTCATTCCTGAGACTCCCCATGCCACATTAGATCTCCCACCAGTTGGCTCCTGATACTTAACCTCATTATATACTTTATGTCTAGGTTGATAACCATCCTGAGTTGCCGAAAAACCATTTGAATTGGAAGAACTTTCCTTTATTTTCAATCGTCTTTCCAAATCTAATATTTTAGACTGCAGTTTTTTTAAGTCAGAAGCTGAATACTCTGGTTCATTTACCACCGTATTTACTTTAGAACTTTCTCCATCCAATCTTAAATAACTCTCTTCATTGCGTGCAATCTTTAAAGCCTCATCCAAGTCTCGAGGGTTTTCTCTTCTCAGTTGTTTTCTAATGTCCCTGTTATCAATAACATCAATGAAATGTTGAACAAATATCTCATTTCTGGTACGGGCATCGGCATGAGGATAAACCTTTGTCACTAATCTAGTAATCCCACTAGCTAGCTCAGTTAAAGATTCACCCTTCCGTCGGGTCCTGTTTTTTAACTCTGCCCAGTATACCCAAATATCTCTTTCTGGATCAAAACGATTCAACAAGGCGGTAACAATGTTACAATAATTCTTTCTATCATTGACACCCAAATCAGTAAATACCTGCAAAGCATTACCCCTCAATTGAACTGCTAGAAACTGGCAAGATTGTTCTTCAGACCACTGATTAATTTCTTTACAAATTGAGTGAGCCAGTTCCTGAAACTAGACTGCCCCGAATAAACATCTGGCATAACTATTGGTTTTTTAGTACGAGCCACAGGTACTGTCCTATTCCCCTCATGTATGTGTCTATATGTCATGGGTGTCTCAGGAATAGTAGTCAAAGTTGGTTCATATAAACCATTATTATCTACCCCAGCATATTGAGTATCTCTGGTTGGGCCAACACTAGTTTCCTCGACATTATTTCTATCCCTAATTCTTTGTCTAAGTAACCTCGTTGATTGTTCTATCTCTCTCTCCATTTCCAATATCTCATTCATCAAATTTCTTGCCATCCTATATAGAAAATATATATTTTTTTCTTTTAAACCAATTTTTTTAAAATTAATTCAAATTAATTTTAGTTCTTTTTGCTTATTTCAAATCTGTTTATAAAAAAAAACCCTGAACAGACTTTACTCATTTAACAATTTAACCCTACTCACAGCGCCAATGAAACGAAACCCGGAGTTCACTTCATGTGACTCGGTGTTTCCAAAAAGGATAAATTTCCACGCCAGGTCCGGCCACCCCTTTCAGTTGTGGACTTTCAAAAGGTTCTACAAATTAATACATTTTATAATAATGGTTTGTCCAATAATCTAACGACTTAACCAAAACACAACAATTTTAAAACATTTATTCAACACAAATACAAAGAGCTCTTAACAAAATACTGTGGACATTTGACAAGTTATACTATAATATTACCCTGAGATTTCCGACAAATATACTTATTTGAAAGTTCCATACCAAATAAAACACCGGTCTACATGAAAAACTTTTAATATCGGTAATTTAGGCTACAGCTCCTATTACAAATAAAATAGTCCCTATTAGAAACTATCAATTTGGTTTGAAAGATGATTTACACCAAAATCCCAAAACTACAATTCTTCCATGTTACAATTAATTTCCGCAACAGCCCCTATTACAAATGTGAATATCCCACATAGAAATTCAACAATTGGTTTGAAAGCCGAATTATCACGGAGTTCACTACACCTCCCAAACCTCAAACAAACATATATCGGAAAACAAATAACTGAAATTTATCTGCATGTTTAAAAATAATATTTCCAAGAAAAATAAATGACGTGCACCCCCATGCACAACCAACAAAATGACAACAATTCTTTTACTAACAATGTACAACGATTAACCCCATGGCCAGTAATAAAGCATATGGAAACCGGGAGAGAGAGAGAAACTCTAAAATCTAGGCTTTAACCCACCCCTAAAACATTAATTTACCCAAACCATAATAACTTACGTGTTGACCCTATGAAAACACATCAGAAAGTAAAGTTCCAAGTTTGACCACACGGGCAACACGAGGACGAAGTCGTATCTCATTGGTTCATCCCAAATAAACAATCATATAAAAATTATTACCCATAACAATTACACCTAAAATTCACCAAAATATTCTATTATTACTACAATAGTGTATCCACTTAACAAAATAAAATAATTAATTAAAAAAAAATACAAATGAAAATATATATTTTACTTCCTGTTGCATCACCGTAAAACCTCTAAATATTACCATACTTAAAATTTTTTCTTAATTACAATGAATTCCATTTATCCCAGCAATATTATTCAGTTAGTAAATAGTGATTAGTATAGTTAATACAGAAGAAATAGAGAATATAACAAAATAAAATTACAACTAAAAAAAGAAAATAGGACAGAAGAGTTAAATGGATAAAAACGTGGTTCATTACAGTACCACCCCAAACATTTTGTAACATCCTATGATACCTTGGTACCTCAAGCATTATGTAATTGCTGAACCACCCCCAATGTGGTACATGTATAGTTGTGGATTAAATACCAATTTAGACAGTATGTGTATATTATATTCACGGGTGCAAACTGGAATTTGAAAAAAAGAAAGAAAAAAGGTTAAAGTGAAATGTTACAGGAATTAAAAAAAATTAGGTGGATGATGTTAGTGCTAAAATTCATAAGGGATATTCATCATATCCGAAACATGGGTGGGTAAATTGATCTGTAACTATTAACTTGATTATTTTCAATAAATTACAATACAATGCAATATAATAACTTTAATTTCCATGTTCCTATATGATGAAGTCATAAAAAAGTAATCTGGTTAATCAGCAATATCAAAGTATATAAAATACTAAATGAAAGTTAACCTACTGTCGTGGACAGACAGTTCAAGATGGCTGAATTATATGTTTTGTTCACTAATGTTACTTCCACCTGTAACAGAATTTGTAATTTTGCTCTTCAGGAATTGATTGCCTTGAAGATGTGGCAGTTTTAGACGATGACAAATACTCAACGCTTTTCCAGGGACTGTCATTAAAGCAGAAGAAGTGTGTGAACTCGGCAGTCCGTGTGTTGAAAGACGAGAAGATTTTAGAATGCTGGCTGTATAAGAACGGTTTCAGTGACTGTCAGACGTTGTAAGACTTTCGTATACTAGTACATACATGTACTTATAATATTATTAGGGCTGAATTTACAAAGCATGTTTAGTGTAACTAAATACATTCACAATGTGGTTAAGAAAAACAGGCTTTGTAAATTCGGCCCTTAATTAATATCTAAACTGTGGATCAGAATTATGAGGAAACTCAGGATGATTTTACCAAACAAGAATGGGCATCTCCAGAAATGTTTGAAAAAGTTTCATTTTTGTAATGAACTAGTACATTCCATAGCTAATATATATTTTTTTCAAAGCAAAGAGAATTGTAGAAAAAGAAATTTGATCAAAGGCTAATTATTCTGACCCCCTCCCAAACCCTGTCTGGTGACAAGTCTAACAATTATGTGTTTAGAATGTTGAAGAATATATATTTACACATGAATAACAAAAATATTAATGCATCAGAACTGTTCCAACTATTTTGAATTGTATGAAGATTTAATTTTTTTGTAACAGTATAGACTGATTTTCACCCAAACTGTTAACTTCTTTCTTGTATTGAAAGATGTGTATGTTTCGTTTTCTACTACTGATACAATAACTGGTCATCATAATTTCAGTTATGTTATTGCCTCGCATGGTGTGAGAATAAAAGGTAATTCTTGATTTATTTTTTAAAATATTTTTTTAATACTCAACCTGTCATTTTAAAAATTATTTTCTTTATGCAACAATCTTCCCCTTTGTGCTTCAGTTTTGGGTCATTATCTTTTATCAGTTTGTTAATATCAGTGCATTTTAGTAATTTGGGAGAGTGGTTGGTAATATGTTTTGTTATAACTTTGCAATCTTGAAGGTTAACTTTATAATAAAGTAAACTTAAAATCAGACAAAATATGACCTTGGATGTATTTTTATTTCCAATAAAGGCTGTCTTAATTTTATAAAAAACATATTAAAACTCCTCCATTATATTGCTTTTTGGCTAAAAGAAAAAAGTACCATTGAGTTAACTCCTTTGAATAATGTTCAACACAATGTGTGTGATTTCCCCAGCTATGTAGTGACATATTGGAAATGATCAAGAATGACGTGACATATGAATATAATGATGTCATATTTGTTTTTGGACAAAGTTTAAAATGTTTACCGGTAGTGTAGATATTTTGTAAAATGATTTGCGGCACTTAATTGAAAGCAAAAGTAGAAATAACACTCTTTATTCATTATTGGGTATACAGTAAAATAAATTTGATGTTAAGAATTTTATTATGTAGTTAACCTTACAGTATTTTTTAAAAACAATGAAATCATTTATTTACATTCAATAAGTCTTATTTATTTTTAATTCTAATAAAAGTATTACATGTCATAAAACCTAATGGGGGGCGAGACCAGTGGTAAAGCGCTCTCTTGATGCACGGTCGGTTTGGGATCGATCCCCATCGGTGGGCCCATTGGGCTATTTCTCACTCCAGCCAGTGCACCACGACTGGTACATCAAAGGCTGTGGTATGTGCTATCCTGTCTTTGGGATGGTGCATATAAAAGATCTCTTGCTAATAATTGAAAAGAATAGATCATGAAGTGGTGACAGTGGGTTTCCTCTCTGAATATCTGTGTGGTCCGTAACCATATGTCTGACGCCATATAACCGTAAATGAAATGTGTTGAGTGCATTGTTAAATAAAACATTTCCTTCCTTCAGACCTAATGTTTTATTACTTGTCATCTATTGCTAACTGGTATTGGGCCTGAGATTGGACCTGGTTTTTGGAACTTGTGTAGTGTAGACACAAAAATGCAGGAATTTTTGTGTTACTATGAAAGTTACAAGTTTTCTGAAATAGTGTCCTGAGTTTGCTGCCATTGTAGTTTTTGTGTTACTATGAAAGTGACAAGTTTTCTGAAATAAGTGTCCTGAGTTTGCTGCCATCATAGTTTTTGTGTTACTATGAAAGTGACATTATAGTTTTTGTGTTACTACGAAAGTGACAAGTTTTCTGAAATAGAGTGTCCTGAGTAATTTTAGTGTTACTATGAAAGTGACAAGTTTTCTGAAATAGAGTGTCCTGAGTTTGCTGCCATTGTAGTTTTTGTGTTACTACGAAAGTGACAAGTTTTCTGAAATAGAGTGTCCTGAGTTTGCTGCCATTGTAGTTTTTGTGTTACTACGAAAGTGACAAGTTTTCTGAAATAGTGTCCTGAGTTTGCTGCCATTGTAGTTTTAGTGTTACTACGAAAGTGACAAGTTTTCTGAAATAGTGTCCTGAGTTTGCTGCCATTATAGTTTTAGTGTTACTATAAAAGTGACAAGTTTTCTGAAATAGAGTGTCCTGAGTTTGCTACCATCATAATTTTAGTGTTACTATGAAAGTGACAAGTTTTCTGAAATAGTGTGTCCTGAGTTTGCTGCCATTATAGTTTTAGTGTTACTATGAAAGTGACAAGTTTTCTGAAATAGAGTGTCCTGAGTTTGCTGCCATTCTAGTTTTTGTGTTACTATGAAAGTGACAAGTTTTCTGAAATAGAGTGTCCTGAGTTTCCTGCCATCATAGTTTTTGTGTTACTATGAAAGTGACACGTTTTCTGAAATAGAGTGTCCTGAGTTTGCTGCCATCATAGATTTTGTGTTACTATGAAAGTGACAAGTTTTCTGAAATAGAGTGTCCTGAGTTTGCTGCCATCATAGTTTTTGTGTTACTATGAAAGTGACAAGTTTTCTGAAATAGAGTGTCCTGAGGTTGCTGCCATCATAGTTTTTGTGTTACTATGAAAGTGACAAGTTTTCTGAAATAGAGTCCTGAGTTTGCTGCCATTCTAGTTTTTGAGTTACTATGAAAGTGACATGTTTTCTGAAATAGAGTGTCCTGAGTTTGCTGCCATTCTAGTTTTTGTGTTACTATGAAAGTGACAAGTTTTCTGAAATAGAGTGTCCTGAGTTTGCTGCCATTCTAGTTTTTGAGTTACTATGAAAGTGACAAGTTTTCTGAAATAGAGTGTCCTGAGTTTGCTGCCATTCTAGTTTTTGAGTTACTATGAAAGTGACAAGTTTTCTGAAATAGAGTGTCCTGAGTTTGCTGCCATTGTAGTTTTTGTGTTACTACGAAAGTGACAAGTTTTCTGAAATAGAGTGTCCTGAGTTTGCTGCCATCATAGTTTTTGTGTTACTATGAAAGTGACATTATAGTTTTTGTGTTACTACGAAAGTGACAAGTTTTCTGAAATAGAGTGTCCTGAGTAATTTTAGTGTTACTATGAAAGTGACAAGTTTTCTGAAATAGAGTGTCCTGAGTTTGCTGCCATTGTAGTTTTTGTGTTACTATGAAAGTGACAAGTTTTCTGAAATAGAGTGTCCTGAGTTTGCTGCCATTGTAGTTTTTGTGTTACTACGAAAGTGACAAGTTTTCTGAAATAGAGTGTCCTGAGTTTGCTGAAATAGAGTGTCCTGAGTTTGCTGCCAATATAGTTTTTGTGTTACTATGAAAGTGACAAGTTTTCTGAAATAGAGTGTCCTGAGTTTGCTGCCATTCTAGTTTTTGTGTTACTATGAAAGTGACAAGTTTTCTGAAATAGAGTGTCCTGAGTTTCCTGCCATCATAGTTTTTGTGTTACTATGAAAGTGACACGTTTTCTGAAATAGAGTGTCCCGAGTTTGCTGCCATCATAGATTTTGTGTTACTACGAAAGTGACAAGTTTTCTGAAATAGAGTGTCCTGAGTTTGCTGCCATTGTAGTTTTAGTGTTACTACGAAAGTGACAAGTTTTCTGAAATAGTGTCCTGAGTTTGCTGCCATTATAGTTTTAGTGTTACTATAAAAGTGACAAGTTTTCTGAAATAGAGTGTCCTGAGTTTGCTACCATCATAATTTTAGTGTTACTATGAAAGTGACAAGTTTTCTGAAATAGTGTGTCCTGAGTTTGCTGCCATTATAGTTTTAGTGTTACTATGAAAGTGACAAGTTTTCTGAAATAGAGTGTCCTGAGTTTGCTGCCATTTTAGTTTTTGTGTTACTATGAAAGTGACAAGTTTTCTGAAATAGAGTGTCCTGAGTTTCCTGCCATCATAGTTTTTGTGTTACTATGAAAGTGACACGTTTTCTGAAATAGAGTGTCCTGAGTTTGCTGCCATCATAGATTTTGTGTTACTATGAAAGTGACAAGTTTTCTGAAATAGAGTGTCCTGAGTTTGCTGCCATCATAGTTTTTGTGTTACTATGAAAGTGACAAGTTTTCTGAAATAGAGTGTCCTGAGGTTGCTGCCATCATAGTTTTTGTGTTACTATGAAAGTGACAAGTTTTCTGAAATAGAGTCCTGAGTTTGCTGCCATTCTAGTTTTTGAGTTACTATGAAAGTGACATGTTTTCTGAAATAGAGTGTCCTGAGTTTGCTGCCATTCTAGTTTTTGTGTTACTATGAAAGTGACAAGTTTTCTGAAATAGAGTGTCCTGAGTTTGCTGCCATTCTAGTTTTTGAGTTACTATGAAAGTGACAAGTTTTCTGAAATAGAGTGTCCTGAGTTTGCTGCCATTCTAGTTTTTGAGTTACTATGAAAGTGACAAGTTTTCTGAAATAGAGTGTCCTGAGTTTGCTGCCATTGTAGTTTTTGTGTTACTACGAAAGTGACAAGTTTTCTGAAATAGAGTGTCCTGAGTTTGCTGCCATCATAGTTTTTGTGTTACTATGAAAGTGACATTATAGTTTTTGTGTTACTACGAAAGTGACAAGTTTTCTGAAATAGAGTGTCCTGAGTAATTTTAGTGTTACTATGAAAGTGACAAGTTTTCTGAAATAGAGTGTCCTGAGTTTGCTGCCATTGTAGTTTTTGTGTTACTACGAAAGTGACAAGTTTTCTGAAATAGAGTGTCCTGAGTTTGCTGCCATTGTAGTTTTTGTGTTACTACGAAAGTGACAAGTTTTCTGAAATAGAGTGTCCTGAGTTTGCTGAAATAGAGTGTCCTGAGTTTGCTGCCAATATAGTTTTTGTGTTACTATGAAAGTGACAAGTTTTCTGAAATAGAGTGTCCTGAGTTTGCTGCCATTCTAGTTTTTGTGTTACTATGAAAGTGACAAGTTTTCTGAAATAGAGTGTCCTGAGTTTCCTGCCATCATAGTTTTTGTGTTACTATGAAAGTGACACGTTTTCTGAAATAGAGTGTCCCGAGTTTGCTGCCATCATAGATTTTGTGTTACTATGAAAGTGACAAGTTTTCTGAAATAGAGTGTCCCGAGTTTGCTGCCATCATAGTTTTTGTGTAACTATGAAAGTGACAAGTTTTCTGAAATAGAGTGTCCTGAGTTTGCTGCCATCATAGTTTTTGTGTTACTATGAAAGTGACAAGTTTTCTGAAATAGAGTCCTGAGTTTGCTGCCATTCTAGTTTTTGAGTTACTATGAAAGTGACATGTTTTCTGAAATAGAGTGTCCTGAGTTTGCTGCCATTCTAGTTTTTGTGTTACTATGAAAGTGACAAGTTTTCTGAAATAGAGTGTCCTGAGTTTGCTGCCATTCTAGTTTTTGAGTTACTATGAAAGTGACAAGTTTTCTGAAATAGAGTGTCCTGAGTTTGCTGCCATCATAGTTTTTGTGTTACTATGAAAGTGACAAGTTTTCTGAAATAGAGTGTCCTGAGGTTGCTGCCATCATAGTTTTTGTGTTACTATGAAAGTGACAAGTTTTCTGAAATAGAGTCCTGAGTTTGCTGCCATTCTAGTTTTTGAGTTACTATGAAAGTGACATGTTTTCTGAAATAGAGTGTCCTGAGTTTGCTGCCATTCTAGTTTTTGTGTTACTATGAAAGTGACAAGTTTTCTGAAATAGAGTGTCCTGAGTTTGCTGCCATTCTAGTTTTTGAGTTACTATGAAAGTGACAAGTTTTCTGAAATAGAGTGTCCTGAGTTTGCTGCCATTCTAGTTTTTGAGTTACTATGAAAGTGACAAGTTTTCTGAAATAGAGTGTCCTGAGTTTGCTGCCATTGTAGTTTTTGTGTTACTACGAAAGTGACAAGTTTTCTGAAATAGAGTGTCCTGAGTTTGCTGCCATCATAGTTTTTGTGTTACTATGAAAGTGACATTATAGTTTTTGTGTTACTACGAAAGTGACAAGTTTTCTGAAATAGAGTGTCCTGAGTAATTTTAGTGTTACTATGAAAGTGACAAGTTTTCTGAAATAGAGTGTCCTGAGTTTGCTGCCATTGTAGTTTTTGTGTTACTACGAAAGTGACAAGTTTTCTGAAATAGAGTGTCCTGAGTTTGCTGCCATTGTAGTTTTTGTGTTACTACGAAAGTGACAAGTTTTCTGAAATAGAGTGTCCTGAGTTTGCTGAAATAGAGTGTCCTGAGTTTGCTGCCAATATAGTTTTTGTGTTACTATGAAAGTGACAAGTTTTCTGAAATAGAGTGTCCTGAGTTTGCTGCCATTCTAGTTTTTGTGTTACTATGAAAGTGACAAGTTTTCTGAAATAGAGTGTCCTGAGTTTTGCCATCATAGTTTTTGTGTTACTATGAAAGTGACACGTTTTCTGAAATAGAGTGTTTTGTGCCCAGTTTTTGTGTTACTACGTTTTTGTGTTACTATGAAAGTGACAAGTTTTCTGAAATAGAGTGTCCCGAGTTTGCTGCCATCATAGTTTTTGTGTTACTATGAAAGTGACAAGTTTTCTGAAATAGAGTCCTGAGTTTGCTGCCATCATAGTTTTTGTGTTACTATGAAAGTGACAAGTTTTCTGAAATAGAGTCCTGAGTTTGCTGCCATTCTAGTTTTTGAGTTACTATGAAAGTGACATGTTTTCTGAAATAGAGTGTCCTGAGTTTGCTGCCATTCTAGTTTTTGTGTTACTATGAAAGTGACAAGTTTTCTGAAATAGAGTGTCCTGAGTTTGCTGCCATTCTAGTTTTTGAGTTACTATGAAAGTGACAAGTTTTCTGAAATAGAGTGTCCTGAGTTTGCTGCCATTCTAGTTTTTGAGTTACTATGAAAGTGACAAGTTTTCTGAAATAGAGTGTCCTGAGTTTGCTGCCATTGTAGTTTTTGTGTTACTACGAAAGTGACAAGTTTTCCGAAATAGAGTGTCCTGAGTTTGCTGCCATCATAGTTTTTGTGTTACTACGAAAGTGACAAGTTTGCTGAAATAGCGTGTCCTGAGTTTGCTGCCATTATAGTTTTTGTGTTACTACGAAAGTGACAAGTTTTCTGAAATAGAGTGTCCTGAGTTTGCAGCCATTATAGTTTTTGTGTTTCTACGAAAGTGACAAGTTTTCTGAAATAGAGTGTCCTGAATTTGCTGCCATTCTAGTTTTTGAGTTACTATGTAAGTGACAAGTTTTCTGAAATAGAGTGTCCTGAGTTTGCTGCCATTGTAGTTTTAGTGTTACTATGAAAGTGACAAGTTTTCTGAAATAGAGTGTCCTGAGTTTGCTGCCATTATAATTGGGGTGGGACATAGCCTAGTGATAAAACACTCACTTGATGCACGGTCGGTTTAGGATCGATCCCCATCCATGGCCCTGTTGGGCTATTTTTCATTCCAACCAGTGCTCTACACCTGGTGTAACAAAGCCCATGGTATGTACTATCCTGTCTGTGAGATGGTGCATATAAAAGATCCCTTGATGCTAACAGAAAAGAGTAGTCCATGAAGTGGCGATAGCAGATTTCCTCTCTCTGTATCTGTGTGGTCTCTAACCATATGTCTGATGCCATATAATCGTAAATAAAATGTGTTGAGTGTGTCGTTAAATAAAACATTTCCTTCCTTCCTTCCTTCCATTATAATTTTTAAGATCTCTCCAACTACTAGTCTCTAAAAACTGAAATGACATATTAAATACAATTACATGTTCAGTAATTCCCGTTTCTGGATACTTTTATTTGGTATTGTAAACTGATGGCGAGTATCTTCTGTACTGTGATTGGTTAATTACATTCTTTTTATGGGATCAAATGAAAATAACACCTGGAAAGTTAATGACGTCATTAGAAAGTGACATCATTAGCACCTGTTCAAGGGTCTGCAGTTAGATTGTATCCAGGTCTGTTTTTTCAAGAAATATCAGATATACAGTTAGTTCCGTAGAAAAACCATTCAGTTTACAATGGACATAACCATATTGAGTTTTTAGATTTGAAGGTGTTATTGTCTATTTTATGCCTGCAAATGTTTCATTTTTACTGTCAGGCTAATGCCTTCTGTCAAAAATGACATTTGTGGGATCAAATAGACAATAACACCTGCACATCTAAAAACTCCATAATTATGGTTATCTCCTAATTAGAATAAACTGACTTCTTTTTGATGAAAAAAAAAAGATGTATTTTGGACATATTCCTTTTAACGGACCAGAAAGTATTATTTTTTAATTTGCTGATAAATGTAATGTCATTGGTTCGTGCATCCTTGGAAAAATTAGAAAAATATGGTGTGTGCGACTATTTATTACTCTGCAACATCTGGGTTTTTTAATGTGTTTTTGATTGTTCAAATATCTGTAGTAGCCCAAAGTGGGGTTTAATTGACAAAAAAAAACACAACAAAAAAAATTTAAATTAAACTACTATGAACTTCAGGACTAGAAACACACAAAATATACAGAAAATGTTATTTTAAAAAAGAACACATTAAAATTTGTAGTTTTGTTAAAAGTGATGTTAGAGTTGCCTATAACCTAACCGCAACAGTCTGTTTAAGCATTTACTATTAATTCTAAGAATCTTCTATCCATCCATCCATCCATCTATTTATGTATTCATCCATTCACTCATTCATCATTCATTCTGAGAATCTTCTATCCATCCATCAAATCATTTATCCATCCATCAACTCATTTATCCATCCACCTGTCCATCTGTCCATCTGTCCATTCATCGATCCATCGATCCATCGATCAATCCGTCCGTCCATCCGTCCGTCCGTCCGATCGTCCATCCATCCATCCATCCATCCATCCATTCATCCACCCATCCATCCATCCATCCATCCATACAAACCACAACTGGATATGATCATGACAATTTTGATAACATAGCATGTGTTTAATTTCAGACTGAAGAAGTTTAACCTTAACACACTGGACGATGTGAGGGGTGTATCTGAAAAGACCCTGAACCAACTGAGTGGTGACAAGTCCGTGTCACACAGCTGTGACTCTGTGAGATCTGTTGTTGATGTATTGAAACAACAGCAGGAGAGTGGAGGCGAACTGGTGTCGGACAACAGTCTAAGAGATTACCTGCACCTGAAAAGTATTGCTCTCAGTAAATATGACTCCAGATACTTCTGTAAGTTTTTGTTTTTACAATTTTTGTCAGGGACTGTAGTCATACCTGCATCTAAAGAACAAGATAATAATTGACAAAATGGCCTTCTTATGTCAGTTGATATGAATGCCTTCAGGCCTCTCGGTTTGGAAAGAGCAGGAGCCAACCATTTTGTGCCTCTGGTAATAAAGCCAAGAGAAAACATACAAATAAGGAGAGAACTTCTTCAAATTAAAAAAAAATTAAATGTCATTTATAAGTCTTATAAGTCTTAAACATTTTGTTCTTCTTTAGTGTGACTCTTTGTTGTCACCTAACAGATTTGGTAGACATACTCCACTAGTTTCTTCTGAATACGCAGTTGTTTCCCTTACAACATTAGCACAAAGCACACTTCAGAAGGAATAGTTTGTAACATTTATTATAGTGTTGCATTCTTAAAACTTTTGGTATCACATTGCAGTAAGAATAAGGAGTCAGTTAACTATTTCATATGCATTTAATTCACAAAATGCATTAAGATTATTGCTTGTGAAAACCCTAACAATTAATGTAGTTATCTTTGCTTTCTCTACATGTTTATTGTTACAGTAATTTTCTACTTGCTATACCCTATAACATTATATACTGTGACACTTTGATCTTCCTTACTTTAATGCTTCCTCTGTGGTATTAGAAAAGAAACTAAATGAGTCACTGCATGGAAGCCCAAAATCCAGCAATAATTCATTTTATCATATAATATCTTACATTTTCAGTGCAATCCAAGTATGTGATATTTTTCAGATCACATACTTTAAGAATTTGATAACTTTGCAAATTAGATGCAAATTAGTCGAGGTCTCGGCACTAGGTTTATTGACATTTAAGCAAACGTACTTGGTTGACATTCCATGATTGACGTATGCATTCATAGTCATCAAATAAAAATATTACAATGGCAATTTGACACTGAAAGCTGTCCAGCGTTCAGAAAACAAAGAAAGTTAGGCATAACTTTATTTTGATGTAAGGACATCCAAAATGACGTCATTCGAGTTTGACGTCATTTCCATTCAAAAATACACCACGCCACATATTCTTGCGTCATTTGAATATCTATTAATAGCGGACTGGAATTAAAGTTGTGTGTACAGTTTACAAAAACACGTTGTATTAAGCTTGAGCTTATATGATAAAGAGATTATTACCCTCGTGTATTTTGGTATCGTCAACATCATATATTAGGAATAAAAATAATGTATTATGCTCGCCAGAGGTTCACATAATACAATTTTTATTCCTAATATATGATATTGACGATACCGAAAAACACTCTGGTAATAACCTCTATGTATTACCTCATGCATACTCTACTTCCAATTGCTTCATTTTACATCAAGTGTGATTCTGTCGAAATGAGATAATAAAGGAACCAAATTATGATTCAGTATGTTATGCTGTCCTATACTGAAATATTGTGGCCCAACACATCACTGTTTGGCTTGTGTTGGTACAGATGGTTCACACCTAACTGTGCAGAGTACTGTAAATCATAAAATATTAGCGATCTTAAAATTTAGCAAAATCCAAATAAATGACATATTAGTGACATATAATCTCAGAAACTAGAAAAAGAAAAAGCTTAATTTGTAGGATCAGCTGAAATAATGTTTTTGATGAATCTTGATGTTAAAAGGAGGGTAAACTCAAATAAGAGCCTTATGTGTTGGAAAGATGCATACCCGGACCACCAACACATACTGACACTTTAACAAATGAAAAACGCGTAATTTTAGAATGAATAAAAAACCATGATTATTCCATCTAACTGGGGGCAGCCATTTTGTTTAGTTTTTGTGACGTCTGGTGGTATAGCTTGGGGCGAAGTGACGTCAGCTCCGTCCAACTTCTCTTAAGCACAGTGTAAACAAACGCTCTAATTTATGACAAGGTGCTTTGCTTTCATCAACCTGACTTGTAAAACAACATAAATGACTTGATAGTATAATAAATAGAGGATATTATATGAGTGTCCATGACAGATGATGTTTACGACATGAATGCCTAAATTATCATATTTCCCGAGTGAGAGCGAGGGAAATGCGATAATTTAGGCATGAGTGTCGTAAACATCGTCTGTCATGGACATGAATGTAATATTCTGTTTATTACCGTAGAACTGTCTTGCTAAATGAACATTCCAGTCATTGTTTACAAACTAACGTTTCCTTAACGGTGGAGTAATGTTTGTTCATTGATGTCTTGAAAACCAAATCACAACCTGTTCTAAAGTTACGTGATATTTATACGCCCATAAGTAAAAAGTACACATGTATCAACAGCTGTAAATTGTAAAGCATGTGTATACTAAAAAGCAAACAAATACATAGTAATTGAAATAATTAGTTTTGAATTTGAATGACGTCAGTATTCCAATGACGTCACTTTGCATCTCCTTACAATAACTATAAATTGGATACATGATGTTTCCGTTTTAAGAATGCTGGAAAAATTCCAGTGCAAAATTGCTATTGAATTGTTTGTTTTTTTGAACATTATTAATGCACCTGAATGTGTTTGAAGAAAATCTTGTGATTAAAACATTGTACCTTTTACTAAATATGGCTTTCAAGTGAAATTATGTTAAGATATGCTAGATTTATTATGTATGAAGCCAAAACAAGTGTGCGAAAAGTGACTCGTCGACCTTAGTATAGATTTCTAACAATTGTGAATGTTATATTCATAATTAAGTGTTTGTTGTGTCGCAACTACATCGTAATATAATACAAGTTATCAAAAATAATCAATTAATGTTTTATTAAATTAATTAAAAACACATATTTGTCATTACGGCATGTGATCAGCTTACACTCGAAATAAAAATGTATTAATGAAGAAAGTAGTATCTGTGGAATGTCTTATCAGCCAATCAGAAAGAAATGTACTCTTACAACAGCCAATCGTTAAACGACAATGTCAGGAGGACATATGATTTAGTTATGACATACGAGGGAAATCGTGCGATAAATATGACCCTCGTTATGCTGTACCTCATAGGTAATAAACTATTTAACTAAATATATTTCAATTTGCATCAGTAGAATGAAATGGAGTTATAGTATTTTCTCTTTAAAAAAAAAGAAGAAAAAAAGAAGCTTATTATTAGCCTATTGGTAGAGTAAGTTCGAGCAAAAACGACCACTCACGATACCCAAGTGATAATTTTATTTTATTTGGGACTACGTAATTGGTCACTATTGTGATTTTAGATGGGAAAGTCTACTTAATCAAGGGTTTTACAGAATTACTTACAGTAATAAACTGATAATGTCCTTACGATTTGAGGGGCGTCCGCGCGGCTAACAGACAATACCTTGTGATCTTAATAAAAGAGGCACGTCTTTTTAGTGTGTCTAGACACAGTATCTGGGGACCGTCTAAATATACACCTGCCAATCAGGAACCACAGGTACAGGCCACAGAAAGAAAAGACCAATTAACCAAAAACACACTCTGATTATTATTTCAGTACGTGGGTTAATTTATGTGCAAAACAAGTATATATTATTTTTCAATACAAAATAAGCCACCATTGTCAAAATGTTGAAATAACTGTATTACGTTGCTTGCTTACTGGGATGGATATTATTACAGAATATTGCGATGCATCTGCAAAAATCAGGTATGTTTTGTTTCTTCAGTTCAAAGACTAATTCCTGACGTGACACGTTAGGTATTATGTAACCACCAGCTCACTGGGATGGTACAAAATGGCTGCGCTCGTTATATATAACAGCCATCACATTTAAGCGTTTTATTAATTAACTATACGATTATACTTGTTGATATTAAACAATAATGTGTGTTATATATCGTTGAATATGCATACCAGGCCAAATGCCTTAATTGTCCCTTCCTTTAAGCAGCATACAGACATCTTGAATTTTCGACTTGATCAAAATAATTCTACATCCATTTGTGGTTTATAGTTGTTTGGAGAAACTTTGCAAGGTAATAGAAATGTGAAGTATCTGAAGGATTTGAAAATAATACACACTGAATGTGGATTTGTAGTGTTCTTAACTGCATGCAGTGTCCAAAACCGTTTAAAAGCATCATTATAAATTTAGATACTTTATAAAAGAAAAAACAAAATATGTACTTAAATTTTCTTGTATTTTAATTTGTACGGCTACAAACATGTTAAAATAAGAACAAACATAAATAATGTAGCTGAATTTGTAATTATTATTTTCATCAAGCATTCAACTCCAGAAAATTGAAAACTTTTCTTGTAGTGCTCTATTTTTGGTCGGGGAGCTAACATATTTCCATCATCAATGGAGCGAAGTTCATAAACTGATGATATTGGATTGAACAGGTCTCTGAGGTACTGAGGAGGAAGTCCGTTTAGTGTTTTATATACAAGAATGGCTTTTGATATTCGACTCTTCTGTTTATTTTTAGCCACTTTAGTTCATGAAAAAGTAAATCAGTTGGATCATCAGGTGATTTGTCAAAAATAATACGTGCTGTTCTTTTTTGTAATTTATTTATTCTTTCTAAGTCTAATTTAGAACAATTTCCCCATGTGGTCAAGCAGTAATCGAATAATGGTTGAATATAAGCATTAAAATACAGTATTCTAATGTTTAGAGGAAGATACTTCTTTATTTTTGCTAGCAGAGTTAGTTTTGAAGTTAGTGCTTTGTATACCTTGCCAACTTGTGTATCCCATTGAAGAAAACTGTCTATATATACCCCAAGGAGCTTATGACTTGATACTTGATACTTGATACTATGGTTTACATTGAGTAATAAATATTGTGTTAACTATATATTGGTAATTAGAAAAGGTTTTATAAATTTGCAGTATATTTTACTATATTCATCTAATCCAAGGCTTTTAAACAACACAGTTGACCTGTAACTTGGTTTCACAGAACTGAACAAGATGCTGTCAAAACCACATGCTGGATACAGAGATTTTTTTCTCTTTTTTTAGCTTCTTCTCTCTAAAATGCCTCTGTTTATTGGATTGCAGACAGAATATCTGCATGGAATGTAAATGAGATCTGTCAGTGTCATTGTTGGTGGACTAGGAAGTCCAGCAGAGAGTTAGTGTGTTGGGTGTGATCACTTGCATTCACGTTGATATAGTAGTGGTCAAACAGCAGGCAGAAATTCAATTACTCCTCCAGGGGAGTGCCGCTTACAGCATTAGAAGAAATGATCTTGTGACAGTGTGACACTGATTAAATTCTCGCCATACATGTTGAAATATAGGTTGAAGGCTGAGGGAATTAGTCGCCTGCTTCAGCAGTACATCTTTCAATATTGGCCAGATGCTGTTCACTGTTAGACTTTCTCATTATTTAAAGGCATAGCTTGGTACAAAGAACCTGGTCGGGCTGCTAGTGCTCTCTTGCACCTGCCAGCACAGGTGGTTCTTCTACCCCCTCCCCCCATCCCAAACCCTTTCCTGTCCTGTACACCTGCACCCATGAGTAGTGCGTGCTACAACAGCTTGCTCCGAATGTGCATGTTAAGCCCTGTGACCTGACCTGACCTGACTTATGATGCACCATTGAGGTTAGCTGTGTTAGGGTGGAAGTTGGGGTTGGAGTAGGGGTTGGAGTTTGTGGAAAAAAGGGCAATAACTGTTTTGTGCCACGATATAATTGTTGAAACACATCACTGTAACAAGGCAAATTAGGCTTAAAACTTTAGGTTATGTATCTGAAAAATGGCACATGTCCAACAACAAGGTCCTAGAACATAGAGCCCCTGGGTCCCACTCTCTAATATCCTTATATTCTTCCCAATTCCCCCATGTTCCTTTGTTGTCAACCTGTGGATGAAAGTGTCATGATGTTGTGTAGTACCATCATTAGTGAACAAACAAAGCACTGTCTTTATTTCCATATTAAGGCTAATAGTAATAGCCTTTGTCATGCGACAGCTGAAGACTAATTTGTCAACCCATGCTGTGTGATGCATTTCATTTGGGTGTTTGTCCTACAGAAAGATTAGCTGAAAATCTTGCTACCATCAAAGGTGGACCGGAAATTGTTGTTTAATATATTTCCTCTCTTGGTTGTTGTTACCATAGGTGGCTGGAATCAATCGCCATTAACTGCAAGTAATCAGTGTTTGCCTTTTCTTTCCCTTCTGTCCGGGCACTGTTTGTACGAGATGTTTATTGATTTTTGTCTTCATGTATAGACATTCTCGTTCTCCCAAACACCAATTTGCTGCCCCATTCTCCAAGGAGTCGATTGAGGCTGGGGAAGAAAACATAAAATTGGTGAATGTTTGATTGTCATTATTCATGATGTATCTTGTGCTACAATCTAGAGGTTTCCTTCTTTGCTGCATGCTGGCCTTTTTAAAATTATTTTATCAGTTTTATGAGAAGAAAATATTCAGTTCGTGCAATATTTATCAGAATTTTTTATCTTCTCTATGCATTAGCAGGTGTTTTTTTTTTTTTTATTTCTTTTCCGACTAATATCAAAGATTAAAGTCTTGTAAGCCATAGCTGCTTACTACAGCTATGTTTTTCTAAGTTAATGGATAATAACAGGTGCATCACCAGGTGGGGTAGAGGTGGGTGGATACTACAAGCAAACACATTCTTTATCTTGAACAAATTAAATATTAGCCATTAAATGTAAAAATTCATTATGAAAAGGATTTCCTTTCCAAGATTCCTGGAGACTCCCATGGATAATGTCTTTTATCATTTCAGTGTTCTTAGAGTTTGACCTAATTTATTATATAGAGAATAGCCGATTACTGTCTTGAGATATCAGCTTTATTCTTTGAAGCTTAGAATGACAAATGCTACAACTTAGTACAAAGACAATTTTATCATTTAACAGAGTAGTAGAGATCACTGGGAATTGTTTGCCTTGTTTTTCATTCATTCCCAGCCAGTGCACCATGACTGCTATATCAAAGGCTGTGGCATATGCTATCCCGTCTGAGATGGTGGATATAATAGATCCTTTGCTACTAATGGAAAAATGTAGCGGGTTTCCTCTCTAAGACTAATTACCAAATGTTTGACATCCAGTAGCCAATGATTAATGTATCAATGTGCTCTTGTTTGCCTTGTAGCCCATAATCTTGTTGCCTTGAATATCTATACACCAAAACTAAATAATTCTTATTCAAATAGTATATTTTGTACTACTAAAAATCTTGCTTTCATTAAATTTATTGATTAACATAGTCTAACATCACATGATTCCATGTAAGATGAAATGTCAACAGACTGGAGTAACACTACATGTAGTCGATCCCACCCATAATAGTTTTTATCCATTGACTGAAAATATAGAAATTTATCAAGTCATCATATCTTGTACATATAATGATTGAAGAATAAATGTATTTATTATTTACATGGTTTACAATAGTCAGGTATATAAATGTATTATTTGACGATATCCTTATGTGTCATAACAATCATGTTTTAATATGTTGTAGTCATCAGTGTGTAAGGATATATGCTATGTTCAAGGTTTATGAAATGGTATCATCAGTGTGCCAATAATTCCTCATTTGAATGACAACAAAAAAACACAATTTTATAACATTTAATCATTAATCACTGAACAATTATTTACTTAAAGTATAATGGTATTTGACAACATGAAAACAATTTACTAAATATGATTAACATTGATTATATAACAAACAAACACAATCATGCATGCTTCAATATTTGTAAATTACAGTTTGTGGATAATAAATAAATTATTACTCATGTGAGTGACATGAAATTTTATGGAACTTGTTAGGAAACTGTATTACAATAACCAGTTACTGAGCTCTTATTTTCAGAATTAAGTATAAGACTATGTCAAATTACTAAAAACATCTCACAAAAAACTGCTAAGTATAATCTAAGAATAATTTAATGCTTTTTTTTATAAATTAATTTCAAAATGTGTTTGTTGATTTCAATTTTTAAATTTGAATTTAATTTTTTTTTTTTTTAAGTTTGTATTTTTCATCAATACTTCTTGTCTGAGTGTGAAAAACCTGTGACTATATACATAATGTCTTTCTGTACCTATATTCATTTCCACTTAATAATGAACTTCACCTTGACAGCCAGAGGTCAGGAAAAGTTTGCTCAAGATTGCTCACTCGGGTTGAAGGAAAAGTCTTCAATTGTCAGAGGACCAATTTATCTTCCTCACTAGACTTTGTCTTGATGCTTCATTTCCATTCATTGTTACCATTATCTCTTGAAGGATGCTAAATACATTTATACACAATTTTATTTCCCTTGTGCAAAACTACATGAATTAAGAGTCACAATCAATACTTTACATCGATGGCTCTATTAGTTTTTTTGTCATTATCTGTAGTATTGCTGAAAGCATTTAGGTTCCATTATTGTAGTGTATATTTATCATTGTTTGATTTTCTTTCTGTTACTGTGTGTAAATGAGATGCTGGCATAATAAAATCATATACCTCTTCATATTGTAACAAATCACAAGGTTATGCATGATAATCAGCAAAACTTATGATATTGATGCTGTCAGAACGTAATAAAAGTTGCTTATCAAATGAAATTTCTGGATTTCCAGATTCTGTCCTTGGTGTTTGATACAAAGCACACACGAGCCCGCAACTGTTCAAGAACCTTCAAAGACTTCATGATTTTTAGTTCAGTGTCATATTCATCTTTGACTTATGATAGTTTATTTCTCTTGAGATGATGAAATAGCAGAAATTTGCATACTAATAGCTCACAGTGCTTAAAAGCCATATATTATTTTATTTCAAAACCATGGTTTCTGAATGTGCCACAGGGAACATTTGTTTTCAAAAGCTTACTTAGTGATATTTCTAGTCAATTAAAAATTGATTAGCAACTACTGTTTAAAGTTTTAAAATTGTGTTGCGATCGCTGAAACTGGTGTAGTGAATCGCGATGTGATACTGAACTAAATGTTCCCTGTGCTATACAGTCAAACATGCTGTATTAAGCAGCCACTTGTGTCAAAAGGCTACATTTTTATCTTCCAAATTGTGCACTATAGTATAAACTAACCTGTACATATTGAGTAGTCACCTGTCTTAAAAGAAAAAATTTTGACACTTCCATTGGTGACTGCTTAAAACAGGTTTGATTGTACCTGCAAATATTTATACTATATGATCATCATGATGGTTGGTAAGACCCTTATGTACCAGTCCATACTTCAATGTATTCTTAAATATACTCTGTCAAAAAAGAAACGCATAGGTGATAGGGAAAGAAGAAAAGTGTTTGATTTTACAAAATATCGTTTTTTTGTACAATGTTGCTGAATGACCATGTTTATTAATGTTCCTGGAATGAGACAGCATGCCCAAATGCACTCTAAAACAAATTTAACGCATGTTGTGCGACCATTGCAGGAAATCGGTGTGAAATGGTCAGATTTTGGTGAATGCACGTGAAACTCTGGGAAAAGATTGGGGTAGCGATGGGTAATTAAAGCTGCAATGCTTACAATGATGCCTTATTTCCATTGTGACGTAGATAAGTTACAAGATGCCAAGACCACGCCTGCCGAATCGAAACATTGCAATAGGCCGCCTCCAGTTAGGTGAATTGCAGTCAGCAGTCGCATGCCACATGAACGTCCATCAGAGCACCATTTCATGTCTCTGGGACAGGTACCAGCAGTTTCAATCAGCTGAAGACTAGCCCAGAAGTGGAAGACCTCGCATAACAACTGCAGCACAAGATTGCTATATCCGGGTTCTGCACTTGTGTCACCAAACTGCCACAGCAACGAACACTGCTGGACGCATACCTGGTTTGAGAAGGGTGTCTGCACAAACCATTTGGAACCGACTTCGAGAAGCTGGTTTACGGGCATTTATGTGTTCGCTGGTACATGAATGTACAGGGGTGGAACTTGGGAAAACTGGCGGTGAGTATGGTTCAGCGACGAGTCACGTTTCCTTCTACAGCGACGTGATGGACGACAACGTGTTTACAGACGCCGCAATGAACGTTTTGCCAACAACTGCGTCGCCCAAGTTGACAGATTTGGTGGAGGGAGTGTCATGATGTGGGGAGCCATCTCATAAACTGGCAGAAGTGAACTTGTGTTTGTACAAGGCAACCTGACAGCTGTACGCTACCGGGATGAAGTTCTTCGTCATCACATGCTTTCCATTTTGGATCGACAGAGAGAACTCTTTCAGCAGGACAATGCCAGGCCAAATATGCCACGTGTAACAATGGATTTTCTACAGAATGAGAACATTAATGTGCTGCCATGGCCATCAAGATCGCCAGATCTCAACCCCATTGAACATCTATGGGACGAACTGGACAGACGTATATGCCAGTGTGACCCAGAGCTTCAGACGCTTCCGCAACTGTCACATGCACTGCAGGAAGAATGGGTTAGGATTCCACGTGCCCGGATTCAGAGACTCATTCAGTCTATGCCAAGGAGATGTCGCACAGTGATTGCTACTGCTGGTGGCCACACAAGGTACTGATTTCAGCGCCCTCATGTGAAGCTGTTTGATGATGAAAATGCCTCCACTGCCGTCAGTCCATAGCAAGAACATTATCACATACTCATGTCAAATTTGACTGTGATACGATCATAAATAACGAAATTATGCCACTTTGTATTAAAGAGATAATTCCATGAATATTTCGCCTATGCTTTTCTTTTTTGACAGAGTATAATTTACATTAGATATTGTATGAAAGTTTAATGTGATAGCCTGTTTCAAGTTAGAATTTTCATCTGTGTAAATGAATAGAAATTTAATATAGCTGTTCACTGGTTCCTGTTAGCATTTAATAATCATTATTTGACTGGAATGTACAGAGAACATTTTGAACTGAAGTCTTTTCTTATTGATTCAGAGTTTATAATACATCTGGAAAGGTCATCTCTTTATTTAAAATCTCTGTAGTATAAACATTGCTACGATTGATAACCGAGATGGAACAAATCTTTACAAACTACAAATGAAATTGATACCACGAACATCATATTTTGAACTAAAAAATATTAGAAGCTTCATATGGCTAACCACATGTTACAAGTATTTGTATGTAATGATATTTAGACATATTGGAACCTGCCTAAACCAAATGACTTTGAGACCTCAACATTTATCGAGTTTAGAAATGGATCTGGTATATACAAGGTTTGCATTTTGGTCACAATTTTATGAATGCATTCTTTTTGGGAATAGTCGGAAATTGAAATCTGTCAAATCATTCCAAGATATCCCCAAACTAGAACCTCTATTACACTAACAAAACTATTACTAATTAAAGGAGTTACTTAAAGGAATGTTTAATGACACCCCAGCACAAAAAATAAATTAGCTATTGAATATTGAGCTAGGTGTAATAAACTTCTGTTCTGTATTGTGTGCCACACAGAGATGACCATATGAAATTATCTAATAATTAAATGTTTTCAGCATACAATGAAAATATTTTAGACATACTAAGAGCACATGTATAATACATAAAAAGACAACAGTTTTGGGCCATGTGATTAAACCTTCTCAGTGGACCTATTGGGTTTTTCCCATTCCATCCAGTGCTCCTAAAAGGCCATGGTATGAGCTTTCGTGTCTATTGGAACATGCATATAAAAGACCTCTTGCTGCTAATAGACAAATGTAGTTGGTTTCCTGTGAATACTACGTGTCAGAATTACCATTATAAATTACCAACTGTTTGACAGCCAATAGCTGATTGTTAATTAATATGCTGTACTGGTGTGATGAAACAAAACAAAGTGTAACTTTTAATGTTGGTTCAATAGCTGCTCGTCAACATTGTGACACATGTTATTCTGCCGGAGTTAAATTTAATTTTTGGCAGTCCGCTGTTTACAGGTCAGTTGATTAAAAAACCTAAGGTTTGTTGCAAAAGATCCATCCACTTTCTAAAGTAGACTAGCTCAGATTTATTTTACTTTTTAATACATATATTGAATACATAGGAAAACATTCGGGACTGAGAAATGTGGCTGGTTTCAATAGAAATCTGGTTTTATTAGGATTTGGTTTAGGTAGGTTCTACCGTAAAAGCCAATTTGAAAAATGCAGTGTGGATTATCTATTTCAAATGCTTAAATATTAAATAGTCTTATTCAACTTACCGTACTAGCACAACAACAATGCTATACGACCCTGAGTTATAACCTCCACTGCAGAATTATCTCCCCTTGCCGGATGTATAACCTACACCCGCGCATGGGTAGACCGTATATCCTCGTTTTTTATTCTGCAGTCCTCCATTGCAGTCGTGTTCGAGTTCTTTAGTAAAAATTTTGTCAAATTGTCAGATTGTTTATTAATTTGTAAGAAGATGGAGACGGTTCAGTCTGTTCGTGCTTTGCTTCAGGTGGGGGAATGGGCGGTGTCCATCGATTTGAAGGACACTTACCTGCATGTTCCAATCCATCGGGATTTTTGGAAGTACTTGCGGTTCCTCTACGACGGCAGAGCTTACGAGTTTCAAGTTCTGCCGTTCGGATTGGCCAGAAGCCCTCACGTCTTTACTCGGGTTGTAAAGGCAGTGGTGGGGCGTGTACATCTGTTGGGTATACGGATGCACAATTACCTGGACGATTGGTTAATTCCGGCGGCTTCACAGACGGCATGTCTCATGGGCGTGGAGTTCGTGATCGACATGATTCTCCGATTGGGGTTTATTCCCAATTGGGTCAAGTCGGAATTAGTACCAACGCAGGTTTTCACTTATCTCGGGGTGGTTTTCAACCTTGTGGAGGCGTCCGTTCTTCCAACGGATTCACGACTTGACAATTTCAGGACGTTGGTGCAACGTCTTCTGGTGGAGCAAAGTGTGTCAGTGCGCACGCTCCATGTGTTGATAGGCCATCTCGAATCGCTGGCGGCGCTGAATGTGCGGTTCAGACGGTTCAAGAGACCGCTTCAATGGCATTTGTCCCGAGTGTGGGATGGTCTCAGCTGGGATTTGGTGATACCATTGGGGCCTTGGTTCATTCTTCCGTCCCAAGAGTGTCTAGTGGACAAGTGTATGTCCCAGGTCGTTCCTTTACACCCACTTTCTCCAGAGTTGGTCCTGTTTACCGATGCTTCCCTCGAGGGGTTCGGTGCACACCTTTTGGATCAACATCTGTCAGGGGTGTGGACTCCTTCAGAGAGGAGTCGTCACATCAACCTGTTGGAGATGGAAGCAGTGCGTCGCGCTTGTCTCCATTTCAGGACAGTTATTCGACATCGTCGGATTTTGTTGAGGTCGGACAACACGTCGGTTGTTGCGTACCTCAATCGGTGGGGAGGCACCAAATCCCTGTCATTGAGTCTTGCGGCTTTGAAGATTCTGGAATGGTGCGACGATTGGGGAGTGGTGTTATCGGCCAAACACATTCCTTCGTCCGTGAATGTCTTGGCGGACGCTTTGAGTCGTCGTTCCCCGGTTCAGACGGAGTGGATGTTGCACCGGACGGTGGCTTATCGAGTTCTTCAGTTGTGGGGGAGTCCTCAACTCGATATGTTTGCCACTCGCCTGAACAGTCAGTTGCCAGTGTTTGTATCGCCGGTACCAGACCCACTGGCACTGGAGTACGATGCGTTGAGCATGGACTGGACGGGACTTGATTTTTACGCCTTTCCCCCTCCGGTTCTGCTTGGCAAGGTTCTGGCAAAGATCAGACAGCAACGTTGTCGTGTCACGCTCGTAGCCCCGAGTTGGGCAGCTCAAGCCTGGTTTCCTCCGCTCCTGTCACTTTTAGTGCAGGAGCCGGTGCGGTTGCCGTTGATACCCGATCTGCTCAGTCAGAGACTGCGTCGGACAGAGTGGCATCCGAAGCCGGAGGTTTTCCGACTTCACGCATGGCGTTTGTCGGGGTTTCCCTCCGAAACCGAGGCTTTTCTAAACGGGTTTCTGAGCTCGTCTCCTCGTCGAAGCGCCAGTCTACGGAGAGGGTCTACCAGTGTCACTGGCGCGCTTGGGTTCGTTGGGCGACTGAGAGGGACGTGGATCCCTTGTCGCCTACTGTTAATGATTTAGCTGAGTACTTTCTGGCTTTTGTCCAAGAAAGACAGCTGAAGGTTCAAACAGTGAGAAGTCACCGGTCGTCCATTTTCACTACTCTGAGGCAGTGTGGACGTCAAGATTTCTCAACGAATCTCGTGTTGCATGACTTGCTTAAGTCGTTGCAAAACACGGTTGAGAAGCCTTCCATTTTGCCTAAATGGAATGTTTTTCTGGTTCTGCATGCACTCAAAGGCAAGCCCTACGAGCCTTTGAAATTCGCCAGTCTTTGTCATTTGACGTGGAAAACTTTGTTTCTGGTCTCACTAGCGGCTTGCCGTCGTATTAGTGAGATTCATGCTTTTTTGCATGATTTGGTGGATTACAATACGGACGGGTGAGTTACATTACGTACTGATCCTGTTTCGTGGCTAAGAACCAGGTGCCAGGGGAAGAGTTTCCTCCGGCCATTATTCAGTGTTTATCTCGTACGCTTTCTGCGGATAATTCTGATAGACTTCTTTGTCCGGTGCGGGCTTTGAAATTCTAATTGGAGCGTACTAGAAATCTCCGGCGAAACACTAAGAGACTGTTTATCTCTTTCACACGCCAACCAGGAGACATTACGAAGAATGCTTTGTCGAGATGGATTGCTGCAACCATCAAACTGGCATATGAGAAGGCGGGTGATCATGTTCTGCGGAATTTCTCCGTTCGACCTCATGAGATTCGGGCGATTTCTGCTTCCCTTAATTTCCATGATTCTTTGAACATTTTCAAGGTCATGAGTGCGGGATTTTGGAAAGGTCGACACACGTTTGACCGGTTTTATTTCCGTGATATGGCTGTTGGTCCGGACGGAACTCGGCGGATTCAGTCAGTCATTGCAGGGCAGCAACTCATTTCGGTGCGCAGGGCCACGAGTAGGGGGCGACCCTTATTTCGTCCGGTCGCTAGCGGCAGTCTTTCTGGGAGATAGTTCTCCACCTCCTGTTTGGAGAGTGGGGCGTGGATGGTTGACTATCTGGGGCAGTCGAGTGTCGTTTACCATTACTTGGTGTGCGGGTTTCCTCACCTTGTTAACTTGGTTTACTTTTAATTGGGGTTGTAGTTCTTCAATTTAAAAGTCACTTTGACATTTTATACCTCGTATGATGTGGGTTGCTTTTTCACTGTATCATTACTTGAGACGAACACTACTGGTTGAATGGGTAAGTCCTCCTTGTTTTCTTACCTCCTCCCTTTAATGTTAAATTCTCGTGCTTTAACGGGTTATATCACGTCTGTTATAGCATTGTTGTTGTGCTAGTACGGTAAGTTGAATAAGACATTAGAAAATTTGTTTCTAATTTTCATTATTATTCATACTTACCTAGTACTAGCACAACAACAACCTTTACCTCCCACCCGCCCCGAGAGAGGTCTTTTTTGATTCAGTCATTCCGGACTTTGAATCGATAACGAGGATATATGGTCTACCCATGCGCGGGTGTAGGTTATACATCCGGCAAGGGGAGATAATTCTGCAGTGGAGGTTATAACTCAGGGTCGTATAGCATTGTTGTTGTGCTAGTACCGTATTTGACCGGAAATTAGCCCATGTCTTTGAATAAGCCCCCCTCCGTTTTGTTAGCATTTAAGAAATTAGGCCCTCATTCGTAAATAAGCCCACCCCCAACTTCGTCACCTTATAAATAACAAAACTGCAAGTGTGCTCAAAGTTCATTTAAAAGGTCATACCTCCTGCAGATAACTAAACACAAATGTAACACAATATTTTACCACCAGTGAGATTTAGTAGTGTAACAGTAACAGTGTGTAACATTGTTTTCAATTTCATGTCTGCAGTATTTCTTTGAAGTACCTAAACCCAAGTCTGAACTAAAACCAATGTCTATTTTTACCACCACACTGGGTCCGCAGTTAATGCTAATTAGGCAAATACCGTATTCTGATTGGCCAAGAACAATGGCCTAGATTGACAATTCTTTGTAGTGTAAGCTGGCTGCCTGTCAGAAACGTGTGTATACGCTATTGAGTTTGTTGTTTTAAGTCTTCTCAGCATTAAATTTTGAATGTAAATAAACAGCACTGGTAAGTAATTGTAACATAGAAGGTGTGTTTCTGATAATTAGATATTAGTAAAAAAAAACAATTTAATTAATAAACAATTATTATTTATTAATAACAAATGGAACACTAATTAATAGATGTGCTACTGGACGTTTTTCATTTTCTTCCTAGTTCATTTAATTATTATTTATTTTAATTATTAGTTTTTTGTGTGTTTTTTTCAATAAAACTGGCCCCTTGTCTGGGAATAAGCCCACCCCATGCTAAGCTTACAATGAGTTGTCTTGGCCCCCTGGGCTTATTTCCGGTCAAATACGGTACTAGGTAAGTATGAATAATAATGAAAATTAGAAACAAATTTTCTAAAATTATGCCTAAGGTTACAACCTTAATTTTTATTAATATAATTTTTAATGTCATTAAAATCATTTTGGAAGTTTCAAAAACTCATCATAAAAACAACTAACAAGTCATAAATCTTTTTGTTTTTTTCCATTGGCCCCTTTTTTTGCGAGTTGATTGGGTAATGACCTAAAAACTGAACACTAAAATACCAGCTTATAAAACAGGAGTAATCTTAATAAGCCAAACATTTGCCTCAGCTAATTTTAATTGAGCAATAAGAAGATTTGCTTGAATGTCATAGTGTCATCTGAGCTGAGCGTTGTCTGTGGTGTATTTGAGAAAGTGTTATTTCGGGTTGACTTCATGGTAATTTACCCATCATGCCCGTCTCTGAGGACATCTTCCTTGATATGTATGAGGCAGAGTTAGCTCTTTCTGATGTGATGATAGTGGGATGAGATTTCATTTAATCAATGGCTGGATATTTATAGACGTGTATTGATGCCTGGTTCTGGTGTTGCATCCACACGGTGCCGTGGATGGCAATGTGGCCATTCATCACTGACCATGGGGCCCACGAGATCTTCCTCTCAAGATTTCACACTCTTATCGCCATCATCTGGCAGAGAATCATTTCCTCGCACATTATAACTCTTTGGGGCAGGAAAACTGGGAATTCAAACATTTAATACACATTTGGAAAGATTATGACCCTCATTTCAGTATGAAATGTTAGAGTATTGCAGTATAAGTTGAAATTACAAAATTAGAAATTGGGGGGGGGGGGGGGGGGATTTTAAAGATTGATTTATGAAATACAATTATTTAATTTTCAACACCCAACACAAATGAATACAAGGCTTTTGTTTAATTAATCAGAGGAAGGGACTTAAGATGATATGGCCATCCTATGCTGCTTGTAGTATACTGTTTTAATTTGTATAATTAAACATATATTCTGATATCATTAAAAGGGCTAGCTAGAATCTGGCACTCATCAAATTTGCCAATTGCACATTTTAAAAACAATTGACGAATTTAATTGGCAAAATAATTTCACTAATAATTGATATTTTGTTTAAAAATAACTGTGATTATGACTTTAAAAAAAAGAGAAATTTTAAAGGATAATTTGTCAAAGTTTTCTTCTCACCCAGAGCTAGCTCTTATTAAACCTATGTTAGTTATCAGTAGTACCAATTTTATGAACACAGAGTAACCATGATCATTCTGTGAAACTTGCTATAAAGATTTGCCCTCCTTATTTTTACTTACATAAATATTTTTTAAATTACCGGTACACCAAATTTTGAAGGGCTTAATTGTCTCTCAGGTATCTTTTATTGAACACCAGTATTTTTCACTGACTGATTTGTGGCCAGTTATACATGTATATATACACACACAAAGTTTGAAAATATATTGTATATAGAAAAGTTTGAATATATATTGTATATAGACAAGTTTGAATATATATTGTAGTCATTATGACTTCGTTTAGAGAAAGAATGACCAGATGAGCCCAACTGTCAGCGTGTTTGTACAGTATGATGATCAGGCCCATCAATTCACCGAGATTGATTTGTGCAAATGCTGCTCACTTGGGGCATATTAATGACACGCCTCATGCATGTTGATGTATTGTGCAAATTGTTGGAGACACTCTCTTCAGCTCTGTTCTTTTTCGTGGAGACTTTCAGACAGGCTTCGTAGTGTTACAACGGCTGATATTTATGATGCTGTTGTACGGAGCGTAAAGCCAAAATGTCTGAACGCACATTGTAAGTTCAAGCACGCCTCAAGTATCAAGTGAATGCGAAAATCAATACCAAGGAAGGCAGACGGCTTCCATGGACAGCTTAGCAATTTGTGTGAGATCTTTCTTCAAGTTCAGCTTCTCCGTGCTTCCATTAGAGTTTACAATTTGCGGAACATTGCCAATGTTGCTTCGGTTTTAATAACTGTAAAATTGTTTAATTTTTTTGGCACAGATTTCAACACTGTTATAAGTGGTAGCTATTTTTCAGAACATTAATAAATGTTCAGGACATGAATAAATGTTGTGCAGGTCTATAAAGTGAGGAAAACTTTGATTACTGTGTAAAGATTGTGAAGGATTTATGACAAGACTGATGGTTCTGTGCGTTTGAGGTGAGTTGGCATCCTATAACTTTGGACTCAGGTTGTTAATTGCCATGCTTTACTGAAGAGTGTTCATTATGGCATAACCTTGACCAGTGTAACCTAACTGGATATGTACTCATGCATCATTGGTAATCCCCTGACAAATCTGAGTAACTGACAACATGTAGAGAGCTAGAGAATGGTACATTTTTAGTCAAAATATTTTTAATAAATTGCTACCACAGGGACTTACCCAGCTCAAAATAGCCATAGGGTATATAGAAAAACTAAATTAAAGAAACAAAAATTAGGGCACAGTATTACATGTACAGCAATATAGCATCTTCTACTGTACAAAAAAGGGTCATGACATTCATTATGGTTTTGAATTAACCAACAGGTATAAATTGTAAACATTAGGTACATTATAAATAATTCAGTAAGTTTTTTTCATGTTTATATCCAATTAAGGTTCAAGTATATTGTCCTGGGCACATGCCTCAGCTATTTGGGCTGTCTGTCCAGGATAATGAAATAGTTGTTAATAGTTAGATAGTTAGTTAGAGAGAGAGAGAGGGAGAGAGGGAGGGAGGGAGGGAGAGGGAGAGAGGGAGGGAGAAAGGATAGATGAAAAAAACAAAAACAAACCTGGCATAATAATAAATTTTACAAAAAAATTAAAAATTAATTTATGGGTTTTAGAGCAAAAAACAATGATCTAATTTAGTTATACTATTAACTAAGAAATTAATATTGAAGAGTTATTTCAAATGTGTTTTTCAATGTGTACAATTGTGGCAAGAATTCAAAAGGATTGATGGATATACTATAATATTACAAAAGGTATTAATTCTGTACTATCTGTGCAGGAAAACGGCATTGTATTTATCAGTTTCCAATCATTATCTTTGTAATCCCAATTTAACTGTTTTTCTCTTTTTAAATTATATTTGTTTAAAATAAAATTTGATCTAAGGATAGTGCAATGTATTATAATAATGCTTACTTCTTTTGTAATTTGCCTGTGATTTTAAACTATTATAAGGAAGAATGGAATATTTTAATTGTGTTTTAAATAGTTTTATTTTATGTATCTTTCTATACCATTTGACTGCACTTAATTAACATAGTGCAGTAATTTATGAAATTAAATCTAACGTTATATATTACATTTAAATGTTAATATATATAAAATATACCACTAGAATCTTTTAAATCATTTATGTATCTGATATCAGCTTCATACCAGTTTCTATAAAAATTGAATTATGATTTATTTTGATATCATCAGTGCTAAATTGAGACTGATTCTCATCTTCACCACCGAAGATTGTTCTAAAATACAGTATTTTTCCCCCAATTTTTTTTTTTGTGGGCACAATATTGTTTTCAATATGATCTGGATCAAATCCCATTATATATTCAAGCTTATCACTCGCACTTAACATCAATTAGTTCCATTACAACTGAGGTGGGACGTAGCCCAGTGGTACAGTGCTCGCTCAATGCGTGGTCAGTGTGGGATCAATCCCAGTCGGTGGGCCCATTGGGCTATTTCTCATTCAAGCCAGTGCACCACAACTGGTATATCAACGGCCGTGGTATGTGCTACACTGTCTGTGGGATGGTGCATATAAAAGATCCCTTGCCGCCTATCGAAAAGAGTAGCCCATGAAGTGGTGACAGCGGGTTTCCTCTCTGAATATCTGTGTGGTCCTTAACCATATGTCTGACACCATATAACCGTAAATAAAATGTGTTGAGTGCATCGTTAAATAAAACATTTCCTTCCTTCCATTACAACCTTTCAAAATTACTGTAGGTAATAAAGCCCTAAGTTTGAGTCCTGCTGATCCCAAAGATTTTCTATAGGAATCATGTCTTGTCTATCAACTTCTGGAACCATTTGAAACAAGTCCATCTGTGTTATGAGGACAATGTTTCCCTTTACACTTGGATCGTGAAAATATACTTTTAAAGTCATTGCTTCTCCAACACTAAGTGTTGAAAGAGTAAATTTCTTACATACATTTTGTTATGCGCCATCAATCACAAAAGAGTAGGATCTGGATATTTACCTTTTCTTACATACTTTTTGTTCATTGTCATCCATATATATATATAGCTTCTTGTCATTTTATATTCAGTGTTATAATATCTTTCATAATTCCAAAATGTTTTTAGTATTTCCTGTCATGGTTTGTCATCCATCTTTGATCTAGTTTTTTGCTTACTACATGTTTTGTTATACTTTTGGCTTTAACAATTTTTTCTTTTTAACTGTATACTCTTGACCTTTTAGCTTTAATTTTTTCGAAATATTTTTTTTCTAACTAGGTGTTGCCTTTCATGTGTAATACAGTCTCGTTTTTGGTTGTGTCTTAAACGCTGCTGCTTTTTGTGGTGTGGATGCTTCATTGCATTTGCAAGTATTTTCCACTGACCCAGAAGCAACATTTGCTATACATTGGGTTTGGTCACACAATTCATGTTCACCAATGTTCTCTATACATTTTGGAGCAGGATTTAACTCATTCGGTTTAGAGCTCGCAGGATTGAACCTCTTCAGTGGATCCATTCAGCTGATTGTTTTTTTTTTCTTGTTCCAACCAGTGCACCACAACTGGTCAAAGGCCATGGAATGAGCTTTTATATCTGTGGGAAAGTGCATATAAAAATATAAAAGATCCCTTGCTGCATTAGGAAAAATGTAGTGGGTTTCCTCTGATGACTACGAGTCAGAATTACCAAATGTTTGACATCCAATATCCGATGATTAATTAATCAATGTGCTTCAGTGATGTTGTTAAACAAAACAAACTATAAAAAAAATTGGTTTTAATTGCATCTTTATACAGGCACCATAGTGACCAAAAAGGCCATTAAACTACCACATCATAAATAGCATGTAAGGTGAGATAATGCCATCCATTTGTTACTGAAGCTATACTGATTGTGCGGATGCAGCTGGCGACCACGTAAACACAATGATTATGGTAATCAGTAAACCGTGATGCCAGAACTAATGCTATAAAAGCAGTTGTTATGTATTGAACTGTTGCCTCATTCACACAGTTAATCAGTTGTGTGTCTCAGGGGGAATAATATAACATTATGATTTCCCGGTAAATCGGCTTGTGTGGCTTTTAGTCAGGTGTATTGGGATTGGAGGAGTCTGCTTTTGTGATTCCTGCCCACATACATGTATTTATCTGTAGTATAGGACACCTGGGTTGAGCATAAAACTGTAAACTAGTTGAAATTTAAACGTAACTAAAGTTGTATGCCTGTGTCTGTTTAACATGTTTAATATTTTATACACACATGCAGGTACAGCAGAAGCAAGTGGATATTTGAGGGGTGGGTGGGGTGGTGGATGTGACTGAGATCAAGGGCACCAAGCACCTGAGTTGCTAGGGGGTTTACTACCAATAATAAGATTTACTTCAAATAAAAAAAAATTCAGAATTATTGGGGGGCTAAACCCCCCAGCCCCCCTCCCTGTGCCTGACATGACAGTAATATGAGACATTGAACTCTTGAGGTGATTTGTTCAGACATATGTTAGCCTAACCAGTGGTTAAAATACATTTTCAAAGCCTAATATTAAATCTTTAATGAATAGATGTGTTAATCTAAACTAATTTTGGTATATTTATTCGAACATACTTAAAGGTTAACTTTTTTTAATATTTTTTTTTTATTTTTTTTTTTATTGTCTCAGATCACAAACATAGCAGTGTCAGGGATGGGAGCCCCAAGTCACTGCTGTACATATAATAAATATACAACACATATATCCATACACAAACAAATACGTACACACGTACCCAGATGTCCTCCGATACATACACATATGTACATACATAGATTCACACATACATACACATACATATATGCAAAAAGGCATCAATGTAAGTGGGTACAAGAGTGGTAAATATACATACATGTAATTGGTTTAATCTGTGATATTATAAAGAGAAGAGAGAGAATAAGAAAGAGGAGAAAGAGGTAGAAGATGAGATACGGTTATACGTGAAGTGTATGTTTATTTTTTTAGTTTTCCGCTATCTCAAAACAAGCCATAGACGAGAACAAACTTAAGCTAACATATATTTCATTTAATCGTTATCATTAAATAGATTAGCCCATGGAGCGCATTGTTTATTAAACATTTCGTATTTGCAATTTTTATATAAAATAAATCTTTCTATTTCAAACTTTTGCTTCAACAGATTTTTAACAACTTTGATTTCTAAATTCTTTTTTTGTATCTTAGTTCCATAAACATAATATTTTATGTTAATCACCAGTTAAGGAAGTTAGATTTTTCGTTAAAGGTTAACTTTATATTAGTAAAGTAAAGTTAAAATCAGACACAAAAAAAAA
This sequence comes from Gigantopelta aegis, assembly GCF_016097555.1. NCBI lineage: Eukaryota > Metazoa > Mollusca > Gastropoda > Neomphalida > Peltospiridae > Gigantopelta > Gigantopelta aegis. Next base: position 107,803,461 of record NC_054702.1, on the reverse strand, counting down.
ATGTTTTACCAAATTATAGTCAAGTATCAGGAGGTGACTTGTGTTTTCATTTCCAATAAATGGAATTTCAATTTTAAAAACATAATTATTTGAAAGGGATAAAAGGTCCATGAATTAACTCTAGAATGGTGTCACATGAATAATGATACATAGAGGATACTCTTGTGATATAATTTATCAGCACAAGTTGATAAATGTATGAAATACGAGGATTGCCGAGGATGTTTTGTACTTTTATCAACGAGTGGTGATAAATTGTGATATCACAAGACATGAAGGGTATTTTTTTTATCCTCCATTATCATTTTTGTCATTTGCAACAATTGTAAACAAAATCACTAATGTGGGTTGAATGTGACTATATTTGGCAGTGGTAGACTCGTTAACTAGCAAAATGACAGTGGCATGATGTCACTAATGATAGGTTTAATGCTGAAACATACACAGTGATGTAACAAAAGAAGCAATATCTCCTATCGTAGGAAATATTGCAAATTATAGTGCTAGCAGTATCTCCTACAATAGCCTTTAATGGATGATAAATCATTCTTGTTTTTGAATAAAGTTTAAAACATTTAGGGTAGGTATTTTGTAAGATGCTTTGCAGAACTTACATGAAAGCAAACCTACAAATAACACTTTTTATTATATATTCTAATACAACTGTTATATAAGTCTTTTTCCCACTGATTAATTTTCATGATAAATCGGACAATAGATGTACGCTGTCATGGGCAACCATAATTTATCAAGATGACAAAATTCTGAGAACTTGTGCGAGATGCTGTCACTTAGCGACATGTGTGGTGTTTTCGTTAGTATATTAATTCCGCGTATTCCATTACATTTAAACATTGTTATAAATAATTAAAAAAAATATTACTAACTTCAGATGAAAATGATGTTATTGTTCTTATTTTATTATTATTTCCTGCCATTGTTATTTTTAATACTTCGTTAGCAGCAATGAACACCCTCCCTCTCCAAGTAAGGTCCGGTCCCTGATTGATCGCATCAGTTAATTCGATCATGTGTCTTATTGTCTGCTATTTTAGTCTATGTTCCCAAAATGGCACAAGCAGTTTAATCATAAATAACTGTATCACAATCTGAAGTACACCATTTTTGTTTAGAACATACGTTTTGGGACAATAAAATTGATAAAGAAGACAAGATGGAAATGACTATTGATTTTGTAAACACAATTTTAAACACTATTAACTGCTTTAAAATTTTGCAGAATTTTGAAAAACTAACAAAAATAATATTTACCCTTTTGTAAATGAATATTATTTTATGTACATGTATTTATAAAAACAGTAAGTGAAAATATGTTAGTAAAAGTTATAAACTTGTAGACCTACCCCATCAACATGGTTCTTGTCCAAAATTAACCCAGGCGAATTGCTTGAAATAATTCTATATGAAGTTGAAACAGTGCTTCACAAATGTAAAGTCCAATCATATGCATACATTTTGCAACAGAAATTAACAGCAAATGAAAAAATATTTTTAGTGTATCCTCTATTACAATACATCATGTTCAATATACAGACTACAATACTAATAAATTTGCCTTTGCTTCACTCCTAAGTCAGTAGTGATGTCATGTCAAAGGAAAGAAAAAAATATTACGTCATACTTTTACTTACTACAAGCATTTTCATTGAATATCATAAGTAAGGAGAATAGATAATTAGATTTAAAAAAAATTGTGGGATTTCTTTAATAAAAACTCAATAAAATTGCTTACAGATATTCCTAATAGGTGTAGTATTAGAATAAGAATAATATCACTGTGTTTCGTTTTTAACTTTAAATAGTATTTATCACAAATATTTTGGATTTAGGGACTCTACTTCATCTTGTCCCCAAATCCTTATAGTTAACAATGAAACCAGTGATATTGTCCCCTAAATAGATGGATATTCAATAAAATAACACAATATGATATTTTTGATATCATATCCATTCATGATTTGATAACTTTGCTAATTAAATACAAATTAATCAGGACATGGTCATTTACATGTAAGCAAACAGACTTTGGCAACACTCCAGAATTGATGCATTAAATTCATATCATAGTCATGAAACAAAAACATATAATAGCAACTTTACATTGAAAGTTGTCCAGCAAAAAACATTATGCACTAGTTTATTTTTATGCAAGGATATCCAAAATGATGTCATTCGAATTTGACGTCATTCTCATAAAAAAAAAATGCTACTTCACATGTTCATAGGTCATTTTAATATTTATTAATACTGACTGGAATTATAGTTGCATATATAGTTTACAGAAACACAATTAAGTTTGAGATTATATGATAAAGAGATTATCACCCATGTGTACTTCAGTATTGTCAATATTTTATACCGGTTTTTGTATTAGGAATAAAAATAATGTATTATGCTTCAATAATTGCCAGAGGTTTGCATAATACAATTTTTAAAACCTTCATTGGGAATACAAAGTATGCAGTAAAATAGATTTCAACAGGATAATTCATAGTTAGCAATTTTATTGTAAAGTTAACCTTTAAAAGAAGCAACTATAGGCCCAGTTATTTATATCTTATAGTATTTTGTTTTGTTTTTACGGACTCGGTTTTTTTTGAGGTTGACTTTGTTTGAACACTATTATGCCAAAGTAACATAATTACAGCAGAAGTTTAAAAAAAGTGAATTGCCAGTGTTTGCATTCATCCTGGAAAAGCCTAGGAGGTGCTAAATTAGAAGGAAAAAAAATCATTTTCACAAATATAATATCAACTTTTTGGTTTGATGTACACAGCATTTCAGTAAGTTCTGTTTCTATGCAGTGGAATTTGTGCATGTTTTGAAAATACCAGTTTGCAAGAAAGTCTCTTGAGATTTGACTGGATCGATTTTACGGCAGATTAACTGGAAACACTCCATAGTAATTAGCTGACTGATGTATGACACAGGCTGCCATCAAGCAAAAAACCCGAAATCTTCACACCATGGGTCCATGAGAGAATTAGACGTTAGATTCTTGTTAGATTCTCCTAATGGTATAATAAGCAGATCAGTTTTTCTTTTTCTCACTGGCTTGTTTATAACAAATTGGCAAATAGTTCCTTAAGTGACAAGGTTATGTTTAACAACAACTCATTTAACGGCTTTTTTATTTAACATCTGCTAGGTGTCAGCTCTGTTTCATTTCTGACTCTTAAACTAAGGTGAGAAGAAACCTGCAGCTGTTACATAGGATATTCTTTATAATTAGCAGTAAATCGTTTTTGTCTAAATATTCTTAGTGTAGCAGTAGGCTTTTTCTTCTAATAAGCAGTTGAGTATTTTATGCTATTTCTTCCAATTAGCATGCAGTAAAAGAGTTTTTATATATACTTTCCAAGGCTCAAAATTGATTTTGTAAAATGGGAAGCAATTTTGCTTTTCAAATTTTAATCTTGAAGCAAACCATGGAATTTGAATAGCAGTTCTAGAACACAGGTATTGATATAAATTCTACAGTGGTATAATATTTAAAGATGGGAAAACAAAAGCTGCACATAATCTGGTTAAAAAAAGAGTGACAATTGTGTCTTGCTTCCTATCAGTTTCCAGCCTTGCCCTCCCACAGACATGCATGGCTGTGGATATTATACCAGGCAAGAAGGACACAAACATACAATGGATGTAATGAGCAGGATCTGTGGTCAGATTTGTTGTACCGTACTTCATTCAAGCGTTCTGTGGTTCCGAACATAGGCCCCTTCCCAAAAGAAAGTCACAGTGGCTCTGAAAATTCCCCAATTTGTATGCTAAAAATGCCCAATATATATACAATGTATACATATAATTATGTCTGTTTGTAATAAATTAATTTAACCGTGGTGTACTGCATCATTCCGTGACCTGAAAACATATTCCAAGTATGATTTACTTGTGCTACTTTTCTCAATCCCATCAGACATGGGACACTAGCAAATGATCTTGGATAAATCTGTCTTGTACTGATCTACATGTACATCTCATTCTCACTTCAGTTAATTCTTTCATTATTTAACAGTGAACAAAATTAAACATACATGTCCCAAAAAATTAATTCTTACACACCTGTTGGTAAGAACATCATTTGTTATTTTTAATAATACATATTCATACTAATAACAGATGTGTGTGATGACAAGTTAAAGTCATACAACTGGCTGCCTCTAGATGAAAACCAGGTGGCCAATGCCATACCATCTAATGGAGAGAAAAAAATTGCAATCAAACTTAATTACTCTTTGACATATAAGTTAATCAGAAACTGATTTCTCTGTGGTGCATAAGTTAACAACAAGTGGTAGGGCCATAAATATGTTTTAATTGGAAAAGACGTTTAAATTTATTTTAAACCTGGTTTTTTGAAGATACAGGGTATATAAGAAAATAATACTCTCTTTTGCTCATTAGATACATTTTAAAACAACCCATAAAATGGAATCTAATGGCCACTGATAAATTGTTCTCTATGTACCTAATAGCTTTAAATTTTAATTCTCTGTTGTATTTGACTGTATTCCATACATTTACAAACATATTGTTTAATGGACTCTGTCCGAACTGGCATCTGAGTAATCTCAATTTCTGTAATCTGGGTGAAACCCGTCTAATATGACACCCTTTGTATACTGACACATTTCGTCAATCCCCCTGAAATCCATTTTAGACTAAGTGCCCCATATTTTGACAGATTCAGTAGGACTCATACAAAATGCCATCACAAAGTATAGATAATAGATTTTTGGCTGGAAGCTGGAGCACTGGACAACCCTTTGCTAAATAAGGTCAAATCGGTTGAGTAAGGTGATCAATCAAGTATTTTTTTAGAAACCGAGTAGACGGGAAAGCAACACAGATGAAGTCACTGATCACCCATTGGCGTCGGATGCATTACAACAGATTCGGCTTCAGCTTCTGCTCTGACTTTTAATCTCCACAAGCATTCATTTAGAAAACATTAATCATTGCTCTAGTTACTTTTCTTCATCATCCATTCCATGCCCACCAAGGACTGAGCCTGTCTTGAATGTCAGTGTGGTATCTTGATAGGTCAGAACATGATGTGTTCTGGTTCTTGTATTATTTTCAGACTTTTGTTATAAGGGGTTTGGTTTATCATGAATTTTAAATGGATTTGCATGGGGGCGGGATTTAGCTCAGTCGATTGAATGCTCACCTGAGGTGATTGCATCATAGGATAGAACCACCTCGGTGAATTCATTCAACTGATTGGGGTTGTTTTTTCATTCCAACCAATGCACCACCACTGGTCAAAGTCTGGTATGTGTTTTCCTGTCTGTGGGAAAGTACATGTAAAAAATCCCTTGCTGCTAATGGAAAAATGTAGCAGGTTTCTTCTGATGACAAGTCAGAATTACCAAATGTTTGACATCCAGTAGCTGAAGATTAATTAATGAATGTGCTCTAGTGGTGTCATTAAACAAAACAAACGTTTAAATGGATTTGAGATTATAGGCTTCATTGTTGGTGTCCCCTAGGATGATCTTACTTTTCACACTAGACCAGCAGATTAAGGCGCAAATACCATTTTGTCTGTAATCTGTATACATTTGATACACATATATGTAATCTGTAATGCATAGTTTGTAACAATAATTTTTATGCAAATAGGTGGAGTACATTCCATTTATGCATTTCCATGTACGTATGTGAGTATGTGTCTGTTTATCTGATCACTGTGCATAATGGATTATGTATGTGCATAGAGGTTATGGACAAGTAGCATTTGCGTCTAAATGTCAGATTTCTTCCATGTGCATCAGTGATGTTCAAACTGGTTACTTAAAATACAACTGAACATTTTCATGGGTTTTTATTTTCATGGGTTACAAGGGTAAGTGGACAGCATTGACAGTGTCAATAAATCCTATAAAATATATTAATTTACCAATTTACCAGAATTCTGTACAGTACAATGTGTACATACAGATATGTATACTATGCTGGTATACTGAGCCAGCTTACTATATGCGTGAATGAAGCATGTCAAGCTCAGGATTAGCGTTAGGATCTGACTTATAAAACTTCTCATACAACCTTAATTGGCTTTATAAAAGAATCAAAGTTACATAGACTAAATTCTTAATATAATAAGCATTAAAAATAATAATAATAGAGACCAAAACATTATCCTTATCTATGTGTTTATTTATAGTCCTTCCACATGGAACACCTTTTATTACATACCTATTCAATCTTACTATAGTGATAAAGACATTTGAAATGTGTGGTATTTGTATCACACATAATATGTGCGATCTGGACCGGAACTTTTAAATGGGGAATTCCCTTTTTATTTTTAAGGCAGTTAGCACCTTTTATTTACTGATGTCATATATGATTTACAAATGACGTCAAACCGTATTTGAAACAGTACATAAGGCTGCCACAGAGTAGAATTCTGAACATTAAGCAAATCCATGAAAGGAATTTTGATCATAGATTTAACAGTGTTGTTATGATGTTAAATTAAAAAACATTTTTGTAAAATCATAAAAGTAGGTATGTAATAAATACATACGTTGTTTTCGCTTTCTCACTCGTTTATTTTGTGAAAGAACATAACGCTCGACCACTATGCAGTCTCATGGTATATATTCTTGTGCAAAATAAACTTGTGCAATAAATAGGAAATGAAAACAATGTATGTGAAGTTCTGTATATTTATCATACTATGGAATTTGCTACAAATTATGTATTTCTGAGCCAATTGTTTTCTAAATTGTACACAAAAATAGTGTTTTTTTGGTTAATTTGAAAACACTTTTACTTTGCTTCTTACGTCAAACCAAACTGAAATTATTTGCAATTTTTTTTTTTTTTGTAGGAGCATGGAAATGACTATATAGCCCTGTCCCACAAATACTAGTAGTTACGTGTGAATAGTTGAATCGTTACATTTCTTATATTCTTCACTGAATCCTGATTTGTCACATTTCCGGATTGCGATGGGAACTGTTCATCTGTGATATTATTCAGTTTGTGGTTCCATAGTATTTGAACCTTAATTCAGGTCACACCATTATGTAGAGTGACTTTGTGAAACACTGGTAAATGCAATTAGCCGACATTGATGGCATGAATAAATATACGTGCGTTAAAGAGCTTTAAATCAATAGTAATGAGATTGGTAATCTCTGCAGATGTGTCTCACTGTGTCTTCTGGTGACCCGATCTCCTCCATCGCTCTCTCACTTCGCTTTGTATGTCAGTCACTGTATCAGCACATCCTTTACAGGCCTCTGAAAATCATCACAATAGTTAGTTTGTTCAGCCCAGTCCTCATGGTGACCCATCTTTTGTTGGTACATTCAATTTAAAATATCACATATATGGTTTTGAAAGGTTAGACAAAATAAAATGGGTTACCTGCATCTTGTTTGGCATAATTAACCCAAAACTAGTTTACGCAAAATTTAAATTCTCGGAAGTAGGTAGGTCAGTCAGTCAGTCAGCTGGTCAGTCATATTTAAATTTTAAAAATACATGCATTTATTTTTTTATTATTACCTTACCCCCCCCCCTCCAACCCCCCCCCCAAAAAACAAAAAAAAACAACCCTAAAACAACCACTGCTGAAAATTAAAATTTGTTTTCTTTAATAAGCACATTGATTAACTGAAGACTGTTTTTACAAAGCTTCGTATGTCCAACATAATCCTATGTCCTGCAGAAATATTGTTGAATCTTACACCAGACCCGGCGCCCCTGTTCACCCGTTCTGCGTCCTTGATGGAAGATTCTCGATATACATCAAATACAACTCTGTCACTCTTGTCTCCTCCTTCTCTAAGAACCCTCTTTAGTGCAGCATTGGCTAAGTCATGGAATGTTTTATCGTTGCCTTCAAATTTCTGAATGATACTCATCGCATCTACAATACAGGATGACTATCAGGAAGTGTTTCAGCGACTGGAATCTTCTGCGCAGTGTCATTCATGAACTTTGCCTTGTCAGTTTTTCTAAGTGACCCATCTCCATTAACCAAAGCCCATGGTATTGGGCCGACTGGATGACTGAGAATTTGTTTCATGTCAAGTTCTCTACTCTGAGCAACAACAATTATGTTTCCAAACAAGTCTCTATCTGCTTTTCCCTTACACTTGACCTTTTTGGTGTGCAGATCACTGAACATTTTCAACTTTTGCTTTTTCATTGTTGCAAAGAAGTCCACTCGACTTGCTTCATCCTTTTCTAGATGATTTATTTTGAATTCCTGATATGCGACATCACCAATTTTGGAACCATTCACAAGATCACTAGCAATTTCCGTGGTTGCCATAGCTGCAGTTGCCAGATTCACAAGGTTGCCCTGATCCTCCCTGAAGGGTTAATCCAGCTGTTGTCCATTAGTCTGACCAATGCATGAATGTCAGCTTTATCCTTGAGTATCCTTGGTCATTGCAAATCTGGGTGAGTCAACCTAGAACTCCTAAGCCCCACCATCTCCCTGAGCTGTCTGAGGAAAATGATTCTGTACTCAGCATTGAGATAGTACTTTTGTACTTCACCAGGTTTCAGGCTAAAGCCCTTACTTCTGCCAGGGGCTTGAGCATTTTTGTTAACTGTCTCTGGGCATAGTAGAAAGGAGAAGGAATCTGGCATAATTCAGCCTATCAATAAGCAAAGCACCATGGAATCAAGGCCTTGATGGAGGCAAGGTGAAGCTGAAAATCTCCTTCCCTTGAAGAAAGCAGCAACTCGAGGGTAATAGGCTACCATGTCCACATACGACAACCAGAATGAAGACAGCTTGCCATTGTCATTTCTGAGAAGGTTTAGGTATTGTTGAAAGAGCTGTAGTATATGCACATATGATGACACTTGTTCCAACTTTTGCAACCTTTCTCCAGATATGTCCTCTGCAAAATCTTTAACAATAATCAGTGCTTGGGTCAGGTTATCCTTTTCATTATCCCCTAACCATGCTTCAAAGCCACCCCATGCTAGTCGTATGAGTGTCTCGTACATCAGTTTGTTTAGTGTAATTGCACGGTTGTACTTTCGACCACCCAGCACCCCAGATATCGAACCGTCCGCAATAACCCCAGATTCTGCAGCTACATCTCTCAACCCGGCATCACCAAAATACTTCCCTATTATTGCCAGCATGGTACATATTGTGTGGAAGACCCCCAATCGCAGGACAATGGGATTGAATATATCTTGGTGTTTCCATGCAACCTCCGAGGCTTTAGCGTAGAGTGCCTGATCAAATACACATACAGTCACATTTAGTCTCAAAGCGTGCATGATTTTCAGGGATCGATTCAGTACTTCATAGACAGTTGTCAAGTCTGTTGCAGAGACATTTACTGTTGGGAGGTAGGCAGTGTTGTCTTCTACAACTTCCCTGCCACACCGGAGTTTTATATTATATCCAATCCAACTACTGACACTTTGACATTCTGTGTTAGACAAACAAGACACCACCAATGCAATGTTCTTCAGGAGTGCAAGTACCAAGTATATATGGCCAAAGATGCAAAGATACTTAAAAATTGAACTAAATACAAAGGATTACAATCTACCTTCATTTGGTGAAAGTGAAACAGACAGCTAGTGTGATCTATTGACAATAGTTTGAATGGGGAGTAATCATTTTTTAAAGATCAGTTCAATGAAACTTTGATGGAATTTCAAGATTTCCACTAGCCTGTACCTGTTCAATCTGAAAACAAAAACTGAATTAGGGTGCTCAGACACAACCACGGGTGTTTATTATTACTTCTCATTGTTGTTTCCATACTTATATTTTAGGATGAGCTTGGTTGGTACCATCAAATCATAGAAAACTGAAAAGTGACCTTTTGACCTCTGATGACCTACTTTTATACATGCCAATACTAATTTTCTTAAAAAGACATCAGATGACAAGAGCACTTCATAATAAACAATTTGAATATTTAGTTGTTCTAATAGGGTGTTGTGTTAGTTAATGTTGCTGGTAAATTTGATATATCATAAAAGTATCAAATTTCTGTAAACCTGACCTTGTTTCCGTTTCAATATTTTTTTAGATGGCTGAACATGGGTGCCTTTAAATGGTTGTAAATTCCTTCTGACAGAGTTTTCAGCCATTTCTAGGCCTGATTTTGGCAAATGTCCCAATAGATGCTGAAATCCGCAAATTTTTACCTCGACCCAAAATCGGTGACCTTTTGACCTCTGATGACCTACTTTTGTGGTTAATTTGCATATTATGATATGTAATCATTAGAGGGCTTCATAACACACATTTTGAGTGGTGAATTGCTATGATAGGGTGAGTCTAAGGAAAGTTTTTTGAAATTAAGTTTTCCATCCCCCAAAATTTGCTTCGGAATTTTTCTGCACACTATTCAGTTTTCATGATGAAAATGACAGAAAGCTACTCAATACGAAGGCTATCACCTCATTTTATTATCTACATGCATAGACCTATCAAAAAAAACCTATGAGCCTCTGTCCCTCTGGGTGGTACCAAATTCTGGTCTGGCCCATGGACTAACATTGGAACAAATGGAGACAACATAAATTGCTTGATTAATATACAATGTCATGTACTGTGCAATATTACATGCACAGTAGCTGTCCAAATACTAGTATATACATGTATGGTTGATATAAACCATTAGTTTATACATAATTGTTTAAAATATAAAAAAACATTTTCTTAAATTGATATCTGATGGACCCAACAGTGTTTATGCAGACATTATTCAATTAATCATCAGCTATTTGATGTCAAACATTTGATAATTTTGACACATACATGTAGTCTTTAGAGGAAACTTGATACATTTTTCCTTTAGTAGCAGTAGATCTTTGATATGCAGTTTGCCACAGACAGGACAACACATGCCATGACTTGATTGGGCAGTGATTGGGATGTGAAAAATCCCAATGAGTCTGCATAGCGGGTCATTCATATGACCGTTGCACCTCAGCCAAGGGTTCTACTGACTGAGCTAGATCCAGATCTCAGACCATGGCTGTAAACAAAAGCGAGTCTGTGTGATTTGTTAAGGTGACTGCAGTCAATTAATCTGAGTGCTTCATTTCATTCCAACTGCTTTGCTAGAAAGGGTTGGGCACATAATGTTAAATGTTTGTATCAGGATGGAAACCAGTCATATCGTTTGTGGGTGCTTGTAGCCCAGGGCCCCGTTCCACGAAGCGATCTTAGCCCTAAGATTACCTTAGGCGCATAGCTACCCTATGCACTTAAGTTGATCTTAGGGCTAAGATCGCTTCGTGGAATTACAGCACAAACAGTGTATTATTTTCAGGGTGGTTAAGGCCCATGATCCTTGTTTTCAAGTACAGACCTTTTTTGTTTTGTTAAAATTAATGATGAGCTAATACAAACACTAGGATGGCCAGAAGTGCATTATTTTCTTCCAGAATTGATAATTAAAACAAAATGTAGTAAGTACTAATATGTAAATTTATGGTAAAAAAGAGTTATAACAGCTGAAAGTATTTTATGTGCACTGCCTAATAATGAATGAATGAATGAAAAATACATCGGTGCCTAATAATGAATGAACGAATGAATATTTAACGACACCCCAGCACGAAAAATACATTGGTGCCTAATAATGAATGAATGAATGAATGTTTAAGGACACCCCAGCACGAAAAATACATCGGTGCCTAATAATGAGGGCCAACAGCTTTAATGCAGTCATAATTACAGGTCTCTTGAGCATGTGCTAATATATTTTCCTTTCACAAAAAAAGAAGATACCAGAACATTATAATTAATAAAATGTTAGTTAAGGGGCTGTTAAATAATTAGATAACACTCCAGGGGGTTGGGGTGTCACAAGATACATTACAAAATGTTATTGGGGAAGATGTAATGTTTACAAAACAATTGGCGCATTTTTATTTATAAAGTAAATTACATAAATTACAGCCAGTCATTGCTGTTTTGTTCATTAATGGATGGCTATCTATCTAGTATTTATTTCCAAAACAAAGAAACAAGTATAAAAAGAAAATGTAAGAATATTGGTAAAATTATGGCAGGAGGATATATAAAAAAGAAGCCATATTGCATAATTGTTGAACAGTTCCTAACCAGAGAATAAAGCAAATAAAGCATCTTGCAGTGAGTAGCTACGGAGCCAGCTCCACAATGTAGATCTATAACCATTGACTATTAGCTGCACTGCATTCAAATCATGAAAAAAAACAGAGGTATCGTGAAACATTCATTTCCTGTTAGTTTGGATCATCTCTGTAAATACATACTGTCGGTGTTATCCATCGTTCTCTGATTTATATCATTACATGAATACACTGGAACATTTAGCCATTATACACGTAATGGTTGATAGTCACAGCCATTTCACTTAATGACTGCAAGTTTTAGCCAGTAGGCCTTTAAAAAAAATTTACTTGGTTTATGAAATTTTTCACTTAAAACCTTGGATTGATGGTAAAAATAGTTTATACAGGGTAAGAGATTTAATTTTGTTTTTAGTTATGATTTTTTTTATATGCCTGTTATATCATAATATGGCATTGTCTATCTATCTGTATGTCCATCTATCTGTCTGTCCTACTGTTAACTAGTTTGGGCCATATCTTCATCAGCAGTTCATACAGGATAATCAAACCTTGCATGCAAGTACAGCTTGGGATGATGGTGTGTCACATACCATTACCAGGTCACTGTGACCCATTTTTCATGGATTACTGCACATTAAATAAAATGGTTAACTGGGCTGTATCTTTTTCTCTTTGTATAGGTACAAAATACAGTGTTCTCGCTGGGTGAAAATTAAAGGACGGCAGCCGCGTGGCACCACACCTTTAAACCCCCCCCCCCCCCAAAAAAAAAAACCCACGATAAGCAAAGCATAAAAAAAAACCGGGGGGGGGGGGGGAGGGGAGGGGGTAGAAGCTTGGTTACCATATATTGTTGTGTTTTGGTCAACTTTGTGGAAAGACATTCTCCTTATTTAGCCTCTCAGTATTTGGTACAAAAAAGTTGATATACGAAAGCCGACTGATCTTTTTATTGAACCGAAGATGATGTTGGTCTGACATTCACGGGCAGTTCCGGGTTTACTGAACTGATCAAAGTTTTAATATTATTATTTTAATAAAGATTTCAAGATATATAAAAAACAATAAAGCTGTTTGTAAAGTGATTCCCAAATATGGGATAAAAAAACAACAACCCCATATTCATCGAATGAATCGATCACTTTGATATCACCAGCAGTTTGTTTCGTTTTTGTAAAGGCACCCAAGATAAATGATTTTAATGATAAACACTACCACTTCCGTTGTTTTTATAAGCAGTGATATGCCCGCAAAAATTAAAAGTTTATAATATTTTATAAAGAATTGCTGAATAAACAGAATGACAGAAATGACAAAAAGTGAAAATCACCAGGTACAACCAATTATATCTGCAATTGAGGACAAAATATCAGACGATAATGACCATTCTGATCACGTGACAAATTTGGTGCCAAATAAGTGGTTTCACAGTCGGAGATTGCCGAATCCATAAAAAATAAAATGTTTTCATTACTCAAATAAAATATAACTTTTATTGTGTGTATCAAACATACAAATAATAATAATAATAATAATAATAATAATAAAATTATTTATTTTCAGAGGGTAAACACATTCAGTACAAGGTGACTGGTCTCCCATGAGGCCCTCTCTAATCTATACATGATATTATACATACATACATTCAAAGAAACAACATCAACATACATGTAATATGTATAGCATGAGGAACAATAGCACATATTATGAATATTTAAATAATATTTAAATCAATTTGTTAAGAAACTTGAGTCAACGATAACTCCATACATCATAATTATTGTAACAAACACATCAAAATCAACAAATGGATACAGGTATGGGACAAAATAGAGGCTGTTAATATACTGTTAAATAACATTACAGTAACTGTCGTAATTTTTCGTCGATTGCTTTTTGTACACACAACTCGGCTTGTTTCCTTTGATGTCCAATGTGCAGACTGATCGTTGTTTTTTTTATGTGTGAAAAAAAGTGTGCATTTGGAAATAGCGGAGATAGGTGCTGTGAAATATAGTTGGGTGCGGGAAAATAAAGAGGGGCGCTGAAAAATAAAGGATGGTGGCAGAACGTGAAAGGAGGGCGGCAAAATGCAATAGCAGAGTGGGCCGCCCCACTTAAATGGAGCAGTGAGAACACTGAAAAGTAATAATAACAATGACACCTAATAGCTTCTATAAAATCATAAAATACTGTCTAAAACCTTTTGACTTTAAAACTATCAAATTTTTCTTACAAGATTCCACCAATTTGATGCAAGAGTATTTAAAAATAATAAAAACCTAATAGTAAGTTTATGATGAATTTATTTTCTGGGTATTAAGCAATTTCATCATTTTTCACCTTTTCTTCTCCATTCATCAAACATCATAATGCTTTATTAAGATGATGGGTGGGATCTAGCTCAGTCGGTAGAGCGCTTGGCTGAGGTGCCTACATGGTAGGATCAAATCACCATAGTGGACCCATTCTCTTATTGGGTTATTTCGCTATCTCAATCAGTGCTCCATGACTGGTATAACAAAGGCTGTGGTATGTGCTGTCCTGTCTGTGGGAAAGTGCATATAAAAGATCTAAAACCTAATGGAAAAACGTAGCATGTTTCCTCGAAGTGTAAAAATTACTAAGTGTTTGATATTCAATAGCCGATGATTAATAAATCATTGTGCTCTAGTGGTGTTGTTAAACAAAATAAACTTTAAGTTTAACTTTATTCAGATTATATTGGAATCAGTTCTGACTTCTAAAAAACATTGTGTGAAACTAAGACTGAAATGTGTTGGACTTAAAAATAAAATGTCATGTTTCTATTGTTATTCAGTATATAAACATAAGTCTGTGGCAACACGTCTTAATAATTCATTAGATACACATTATTTGTAGATCGCATTAAGATTATAAATATTCAGAAACCTAGACACCGTCTGTACCATGTGACGATCACGACTCGGATCGAAATGCAGTGTTATATGAAATGTTACCAACACCAAAATGTTTTACGTAGTCCCTGCATGCATCTCTTCATTTGCATACAAATTGCAGCATGATTATATCAAGTAAAAAAACCCGATACCACCAGTCTCGGTGGCACCTCTGTGTGACCCACACAAAAAACAGATCTGTATTGGTAAATACTGCGGAAATCAGTTTGGGTAACAAAATGTCTGAAAGAAAAAACGTTTATGACAGCACTGGGTGATGTGATAATTATTTCCAAGTCATGTGATGTCAGTTTTGTTATTACAGTCGGTACAAGCTATTTATGATCACTTTTATAGTTACCAAGTAAGAAATATGGCCACTTTGAGTATACAAGTGTTTGTAGTATACCCTGTAGAATTGGATATTTATTTACAACTGGTATTATTATAGCCATTTGCAAAAGTAATTATATGGGAGATGATTGTGTGTAATACATCTAGCAAATGAGTTCTACAGGTGGTCCATGGGTGCTGTAGGAAAATAATAAACTGGCTGCAGGGCATGTCTAAACATAATGGGCCGAATTTACAAAGCCTGTCTATGTGTTACACGCGTGTAACTACATACATTTACAATGCTTAAACACATGCATTTAATAAAAACAGGCTTCATAAATCCGGCCCCATGTGATCTGGCAGGTTCTTGAAATACTGTTTAAATGCCTAGTATCTGAAAACAATACTGAATGTAGTATAATAAATAATTGACTGACTGCAAGACATGCATGGTGTAAGCATATTGTGATCTGGCAGTACCTTGGAATATACTGTGTAAGTACCTATCATCTGAGAACAGCACTGAAATGTAGTATAAAAATAATTGACTGACTGCAAGAAATTGTATTAGCATATTGTGATCTGGCAGTACCTTGGAATATACTGTGTAAGTACCTATCATCTGAGAACAGCACTGAAATGTAGTATAAAAATAATTGACTGACTGCAAGACATTGTATTAGCATATTGTGATCTAGCAGTATCTTGGAATATACTGTGTAAGTACCTATCATATGAGAACAGCACTGAAATGTAGTATTAAATTAATTGACTGACTGCAAGAAATTGTATTAGCATATTGTGATCTAGCAGTATCTTGGAATATACTGTGTAAGTACCTATCATCTGAGAACAGCACTGAAATGTAGTATAAAATTAATTGACTGACTGCAAGACATTGTATTGACATTGTATCATCGAGTACTGTGTCAGTACCTTTCATCTGAAGAATGATGTATAACAATAATTGACTGACTGCAAGCCATAATGTGATCTAGTGGTGGATGAAATCTGAAAACAGCACTGATTGTAGTAAAAAAAAGAATTGACATTCTGCAAGACATTGCATTGGTATAATGTCTTCTGACACTATCTTGGAATACTGCTGTGGCAGTGTGGGTACCAGTCCTCTGACGACAAGGAAGCACTATCAGTGATATACAGAGTGTTTCACCATGACTGCTGTCTCCAGATGGATTAAGCTGTCTGCATGATGTTGACTACAGAAAGTTGTTTACTCCAATATTTGTATGTAGGAAAATCAGCACAAATAATTAATCATTGCTGCCATGTTCATGGCTTCCAGATTTCTAAGCTGTTCTGTGGCAAGGAAGCAGCCTAATCTCTTGTCAAATGTTCCTCTCACTCATACATTGGCATAGCCAAGATTTTATATTGGGGTGAGTGTGGGGTGGGGTGGGGGTGGGGCACCCATACTGTGTATGAGACATGTCATGATGTAACCGGCAAATATAAAAGATGGTGCTTTCATATGATGTTTGAATTGGCATAGGTAATGGTCGTTACACTAAGTTCCTTTCAGAAAATATCCCATTATCATGTTTATAACAACTCTGATAACGACCATTTACTAAAACAAAAGATGATTAATTTCCATAAAATTTTCATTTTTAATCTTTTGTCAAACAAGTGTACAGAATCACACAGCAGGCAAAGCATTACGTGAGTTCTATACAGTATTTTGCAATCGATACAGATATGTTGAATTCATTTGATAAACCACAATGTTCTAATACAGGGGTGCAGAAAGTACTCACCCGCTCGCCAAATGTGATGGATGAGTTAAAAAATGCAACTACCAGTCCGACGGGCGATCTCTCTTTTTCTGACTGACTTATAGTGGCTTGTTTATGTTGAAAGTATATTGCTGGTGTATTTTGAATGGATTGTTCTGTTCAAGACTTGCGGGATGTCACTTGAAATTTGTAAATCTATATGAAAGAAAGGTGAATTTTTTTATATCAGAATATTAAACTTTTGTATTGATTTGTCAATCAAGGTATGGGCCTTGATTTCTTTTGCCATGTGATGTTAATCATTTACCAAGGGCACTTAATAATATATCATCTGAGGTGAAAACAGTGTACATTACAATATTTCTAAACAGTAATATTGTTCTATAGGCTGGTGGACTAGTAGAAATTCTGGCGGGCTAGTAAATTTTACTTGGTTCTATAGAAATATTTTACCCCTGTAATATATTGGTAACATTAATTTACATTTATTAGACTACTTGGGCCAAATTTACAAAGTCTATTTATGTCTTACATGCTTTACAATGCTTTATAAATATTAAAAAAAACAGGCTTTGTAAATTCGTTCCCCGTTTTCTTGCTACCAAGGCTTCTATGACATATATACAGTCAAATATTAAAAACTATACAGCAAATCATTTGCATAATGAATTTATTTTGTGTGGGTTTTTTTCAGATTATTTGGCTGCCTTGGGCTTTTGTCTGCTGATCATGATAGTGGCCGAATCCCCCTCGATGTATCAAGAATGGACTGTACAGACGATCAACTGGTGTCACCAGAGAGGCTTCCCGGACAGCAAGACTGCCATCTTTGATTTCTTCACAGGCCGCTACCTTGCCCCTCAGTGCTGCACTGTAGGCTGGGAGTGGGAGGAATTCACTACTGTTGGGAAAACTGTTGCTTTCACTATACGGGTGAGTGATTAGATATTGACACTGTTTATTTCTCTGTAAGGAGACTTATTAGATATTAAGACTGTCTATTTCACTATAACATATTGACACTGTTGCTTTTGCTGCAAAGATTAGTTAAGATATTGACACTTGATTTCATGACCAGAGTGAGTGATTAGATATTGACACTGTTTATTTCTCTGTAAGAAGACTTATTAGATATTAAGACTGTCTATTTCACTATAAGATATTGACACTTGATTTCATGACCAGAGTGAGTGATTAGATATTGACACTGTTTATTTCTCTGTAAGAAGACTTATTAGATATTAAGACTGTCTATTTCACTATAAGATATTGACACTTGATTTCATGATCATGAGTGATTGTTTATTTCTCTGTGACTTATTAGATATTAAGACTGTCTATTTCACTATAAGATATTGACACTTGATTTCATGATCAGAGTGAGTAATTGGATATTGACACTGTTGATGTCACTATCAAGATGAGTGGTTAGATATTGACACTGTTGATTTCACTTTCAAGGTGAGTGGTTAGATATTGACACTGTTGATTTCACTATAAGAGTGAGTGGTTAGATATTGACACTGTTGATTTCACTATCAGGGTGAGTGGTTAGATATTGACACTGTTGATTTTACTATCAAGATGAGTGGTTAGATATTGACACTGTTGATTTCACTATCAAGGTGAGTGGTTAGATATTGACACTGTTAATTCATTTAACTGTAATTTTTTCACAACTACCAATGAAACCAATTCCAGCTAAAATTGGTGGGAAGCTTCTTTGACAAACAAAATAATACATTTGCTCATTTTGACACCCACCAACTCCTGCCCCAACCACCACCCCACCCCACCCCCACCCCCCCAAAAAAAAGAAAAGAAAAAAAAGAAAAAAAAAGAAAGGAAAATGGATGTTGTGCTCTCCATAAGTTTAGTCGACAATTTACTCAGGTGACCATTTAGGCCCATGGGCCTCTTGTTTTCCTACATATTTTACCAGTTTTGTGTAAAGCATCTGTTACTAAGATTTATTTTTAAACTGGTGCCTTTTATAACAATATTCTTCTATTTTTATAAAACTCAAGATCCATATATATGTATATAAAACCTCTTCAATTTAATTGGGGAAAGGAATCAATGTCACTGAATTTTTAACATGAGCTTAATTATATCAAAACAACATATTTCTTTTAATGCCACAATTTAATTATGTTTTGTGGTCTTTTGTAAGTAATTTGCATTTAAGATATCTTTAGCATATGGAAACAACAATACATTCACAAAATAAATCCTGTTTAAGAAAAAGGAAGAAAAAAAAAGAAAAAAAAAGAACAGTCATTTAGATGGTTTATGAACATGACCTTTAAGCATTATTGATTTGCTTTGTGTCTTGGTTATGGGATGATTTTCACAAATGGTAAATTTTTGGGAAATTATTTGTCTCAGTTTCAAAGGGCCTGATGATAGCTGACGTACTAAGAACTTGATGTGCTATTAACGGCATCCCCGGATTGGATAGGCAATTTTTAGATGTGACATTTCTGAAAAGCATTGTATTAGCATAGTAACCAACTGAGTTAGTAATGCAGATTGTAATTTGTTTTATTAAATGTAATTTTCTAGTAATATGCATGTATTTTGTGGCCTGTTTATGGCTGGTATAAATGCATTCCTGACGTTGATCAGTAATGGAGAACATGATTAGTGTATAAATAAATATGAAAGTGAGTACTCATCTGTAATGCAAATGTGATGACCCTAATTGTTTGATGAAAAGTACATGTTTATGGCGATTTTGAATGGAAAACTATGTCAGTAGGGTAATGCTACCTATTTATGTAACTACATCTGAATGACTAAACTGTATTCCTTGATCAAAATCATATCTCTGCAAAAGGCAGAGTCGAAAGGTTGTTTTAATCAAAGCCATGATTGCTTCCATGAATCACTATCGGGGCCCGTGCTTATAAAACCTTTATACAGTCCAGACTCAATCGCTAATGATGTAACACACATACAATTTGTATGACGTTGCCATGTCATTTATGTCTCAGACTCTATTAGTGTCTAGAGTCTAGACTCTAAGAGTTTTATACGCATCAGACCAGGTGCTCCTCCTTAGGAGGACTGCCACTCCCATAGGAGAGCAGAAAACATGTTCTGTCCTTTCTTTGTAAAAAGTACTAATAGAAGACTTGATGCATTCAGCTAATAGTTATTATGGGATCTAGCTCAGTTGATAAAGTGCTCACTGCGAGTGCTCTGAAGGTGGTAGGATCGAATCCCATCAGTAACTCCATTGTTTTTTCCTGTCCCAACCAGGAACACAGAGCTGTACGTCATAAGACTTTACAACTGATAAACTTAAATTTCATCTATGTAAAAATCTGCACAAACAGCACAGCTTACAGCCAGTGTCATCTGAGCATCTAGAAAATGAAACAACATTAATAAAAACTGTTATAAAGAAATATTACATGTAATAAAAATTTCATGTTTTGATGTGGTCTTTTAACTGAGAAACTTCAAACAAGTTTAGAAAATAATTAATTTTTAGATGTGTTTTCACATTATATTTTTATTTTTGAATCAATAAAAGGATGACAAAATGTCACTGAGAATAACGTGTTAGCTTGTCTTTGAAGGATATATAGACCGGCCTCGGTGGCGTCGTGGCAGGCCATCGGTCTACAGGCTGGTAGGTACTGGGTTCGGATCCCAGTCGAGGCATGGGATTTTTAATCCAGATACCGACTCCAAACCCTGAGTGAGTGCTCCGCAAGGCTCAATGGGTAGGTGTAAAACCACTTGCACCGACCAGTGATCCATAACTGGTTCAACAAAGGCCATGGTTTGTGCTATCCTGCCTGTGGGAAGCGCAAATAAAAGATCCCTTGCTGCCTGTCGTAAAGAAGAGTAGCCTATGTGGCGACAGCGGGTTTCCTCTAAAAACAGTGTCAGAATGACCATATGTTTGACGTCCAATAGCCGATGATAAGATTAAAAATCAATGTGCTCTAGTGGCGTCGTTAAATAAAACAAACTTTACTTTTTTTTTTGAAGGATATATAGGTGCAGAATTGAAAATTAATTAAATTAAATGTCTTTCTTATCCTGTCTTTTCCAGGCAGTCACATCACATTAGTTTTAGTCAGTTTAATATAATTTTTAAAAGTTCATGTTATATACATATAGTTTTTTTTTACAGACCCAAAGTAATCATTTTATTTTGATGTAAACTGTTCAGTATTGTTAAAACCAGTGTTAAAATTGATTATTGTACAATATTCTCGTGTTGTTTAACTGTCAGGATGTTTTGTAGTTCAGAACACGTTAATTGATCACAAACATTTAAACATTTACTCATCTCCAAATAAAAAAAATAAAAAATTGGATTGAGGGATTTGTACTTTTTTGTTGTGTAGGTATTACTTTCTGACCTGATGTAATATAACTAATAAAAAATGTGTTAAATGTATCATTAAATAAATAATGTATTTATTTCTGTTTCCTGATGGAGGAAATAACAGCGGTGACATTTGAGTTTTGTGTTTAGCTCCATTTTTCATAAGTTAAAGGTCAGTGAAATTTGGTTTATAGTTGACCTACATGTATGGATGTTCATCCCAACACATGTGAATTTTGTTTTAAAGTAATTATCAAAGATAACAATTCAAAATATTGTGTTTATTTGTTTATTGGCTGAATTGGTTGAATTGGCCACGGCTTAATTTAAGGTTACCACCCGAAAATAGGGCATTTGGGCAACCCAAATATAAATAAATGGACACAAATAGATAAATAGATAAATTGAGCAACAGTGTACACTGGAACCAGATATACACATGTCGAAAATATGCAAATAAATCATCAATGAAAATATAGCAAAATCCAATTCAAATAAAATCCAAATAAATAAATACATAAATAAATAAATGGTACTGTTGTTGAGCAAGAAACTGCCGGTTCGTTATATAGTAAATATGATTAAACACTCATCCTCTTAATATAAAACAACACTCCAAAATGCCTTGTAGGCTGACCAAGAAACTACATGGAACTGGTTTCTTTTTCTTTTTTCTTTTTTTGTACATCATAAATAAACAAATCTTCATAAGATTCCACTCCTAACAAACACAATCTATTTTCATATAACAAGTTTTCTTCCAGGTTAAAAAACCAGAGAAAAAACTTGTTGAGAGAAAGACTGGAAAACCTTTGGAAAATATATATTTATGTAAATAATTAAATCATGAATATTTGGCTGTTACTGGTTCAGACGCAAGCTAGAATGAACTATGCACACACATGCTTCTCCTTACAGACATATATCGCATGTGTAGCCTCATTTTGCTCATAAATATTCATGTCCACTCTTAAACGAGTATGAACCTAACAAACATATTTTCCTGATTTACTGTGTACCGCAGAAAAATGTCATTATTAAAAATTATCTTTCGTGCGCAATGTTCAGTATTGTCTAGATTTAATAATGCGAGTGATCACACATTTAGCCGTGATGATTTCGATTTGAACAGTCTTCATACAGTACACTAGAATATCCAATCTGAAATTATAAAATAACACACCAGCAGCAAAACAGCAAACAATTTAAATGTAGAGGGTTATAAGGAGGGAGGGTTTCATTTTTTTATAAATACTCGGCCAACACTTGAAATGTTTTACGTTTAAAACTTTAAACAACTAACTTACGTCATACCTCAATATGACATCACTTATAACAATGTGATGTAACGTCACAATTGACAGCACACAAACCTTAATAATTTGTTATTTTAAGCCTCTGAATATGCATTTATTACAATAACTAAGAGTCAATAAAACAATTTAATTGGCAAATAATTATATGTTGTTACTTTGATAACTTCATTTAATAGAAAGATTAAATGTTATTAATTAAAACAACTTTTAGTGTCATCTATAGATATTCATCACAATGCATGTAAATGTTTTTAATTAAATTAAAATTTTAATTGAATTTAAGATATATATATTTTTTAAACATACATGAGATGAACATCCACAAATGGCACTATAAACCAAATTTCATTGATGCATCTGTCAGTGACATTGAATAAGTTGATGGTAAGAAATATTTTAATTCTGCAGAATTCTTATTTCAATCTTTGTTTTTCTTTTCCTTTTCTTTTAAACTTAATGCAGAAATAACTACACATATTGTACCTCAATAATTGGTACAATTTGCACACCTGCCCCTCTCTCCAGAATATAGGTTCAAATAACTTGGTTATTACCAAAGAAAGAGTAGAAATGTAAAATTCGTAGAAATCTACATGTACATATCATTTATATTGCACACATCACAATAGTTCTGTTCTGGTATGTTTGTATATATGCAAGGTGCAGGATTTAGCTCAGTGGGTTGAGTGCTTGCTTGAGGTGCTTGCATCACAGGATCGAACAACCTTGGTGGATCCATTCAGTTGCTTGTTTTTTTTCTCTCATTCCAACCAGTGCACCACAACTGGACAAAGGCCGTGGTATGTACTTTCCAGTCTGTGGGAAAGTGCATATAAAAGATCCCTTGCTACATTAGGAAAAATGTAGCGGGTTTCCTCTGATGATGATGAATCAGAATTACCAAATGTTTGACATCCAATAGCCGATGATTAATTAATCAATGTGCTCAAGTGGTGTCGTTAAACAAAACAAACTTTTTGTATACATGCAAATTTAGTATAATGAATGAATGAATGAATGAATGTTTAACGACACCCCAGCACGAAAAATACATCGGCTATTGGGTGTCAAACTATGGTAATGCAAATAAATAAAGTGATGATCAACATCAATATAAAAATTTAAGGTTTAAACAAAAACAGTGTAAAGAACTGTGCAAAAATACAAATACAAATATCACAGAATTTTACGGACACCGAATTTTACTCTAAACTTCAATTTGTGCTGTATTGGCCATTCTCAAAGAGAATGTTACACCCCTGCACCACGGTGAGGTTACAGCACACGCAGGGGAATTTAGTATAAAGAACAGTCTCTAGGGCACATTAACTGACGAAATGCAAAATGCCACTGCATTCTGTGAAATGAGATGGACATCAGTGTATTAGCTGCTATGAATTATTCAGACACTATCAAGCTTTCTCTTGACAATGACCATGACTGTTACTTGGAGACAAAGGTTATGTATCAAGTGCAAAAGAGTAACACCCATTATTTTCAAGCAGTGCATGAGTAAGAGCTATTATTTTCAAGCTGAGTATAAAATGTGTGCATTTCCATATTAACGGTCAATCTGTGTGAAGTTTTAAAATATTCAGTATTGTGGAAATTCAGGTGTTTTAGAGTAATGGCAGAAAATTGTATCAGATTGATATAATATACATTTATATAAGACAGGGAAAGAATATCTCTCCTGTTTAACTACTGGGTAGCCTATATTCTGCCTCAGACATTATGTCAGTGTTACAGCACATATTCATGCAAGTACAAAAATGTATGGTGTTTATTATCAAAATTGTTAATATAAAAATAAACAAAATGCAAGAAATATTTTTAATACACAATTTGAGTACATGATAAATTACAAAATGAGTTAATATTTAAAATTGGTAATCAGGATATATCTTTTTTTATAATATACTAAAAACAAATATATAGATGAAGAATTTTTTTTCTCAATCCATCCGTCCATCCATCCGTCCATCCATCCATCCATCCATCCATCCATCCATCTTTTCTGTCCATCCATCTTTTCTGTCCATCCATCCATTTTTTCTGTCCATCCATCCATCTTTTCTATACAACCATCCATCCCATTAATTTATCCCATTAATCTGTCCCATCCATCCATCAGTCGGTCCGTCGGTCAATCCATCCATCCATCCATCCATCCATCCATCCATCCATCCATCCATCCATCCAAATGACCAGTTAGTCCCAACCTCCCTCCCTTTCCCCTCCCTCCTTGCCTCCTTCCATCCCTCCCTGCCTCAATCCATCCATCTATCCAACACTTGTATTTTATTTTTCAGTTTTACCAGAAGAACTGGAAGCCGTACCCGATATCTAACGCGGACAGCGTGCTGGTTGAGATCATGCACCAGGGTGTGAAGGTTGCCACGACGATGGAGTACGGCAGCGTGGAGCCCACCAACGCCAACCTCGCACGCGTCTCCTTCACGGTGCACAAATCAGGAGAGTACAAGATATCTGTGATGATCGGAGCCAGGCACATCAAAGGAAGTCCATTTTCTAAGTTCTTTGAGCCAGGTAACTCATTACATCATCTGAAGCTCAGTGCTATTAATGGTTTTGAATTACTTTTGTGTTTGTTTGTTTTTTAATTAAAATCGTAACCTACTCTACCAACACAATATCTTGGGACGCAGTTTCCAGAGAACTCTTGGGATGTGCTGAACACATCTCTTGAACTTTCAGTTGATAGTGACACATGCCAGCTGGTTGATTGATTGATAACTCAATGATAGAGAACTTGTTAAGTCATAGGATCAATCCACAGTAGTGCGTCCAGTGGGCTATTTTCTGTTCTTATCAGTGCTCCCCAAAGGCTGTGATATATTCAGTTCTGACTGTGAAAGTACATATAAACTATCTCTAATGGAAAGGAGTAGCCTGTGTAGCAATAGGGTGTTTAATCTCTCATTCTGTAGACAGAATTTTACAATGATTATATAAAATCTTGTGGTGTCATTAAACAAAACAAAGTTTAATTGAAATATAATAGTAATCACTGTGCCAAGACGTCAGTAAGCTGATCATTCCCTTTGAACATTGTTCCTATTATCAATACCAATAACTTAAAATCTTTCAAATGTTAAATTTGGATTTGTAAACACAGTTGACAACAAATTAACTTTGAAATAGAAATGACAAAAAATTAAAATAATACTATGTTGAATTAGATTTTTATAGCAAAAGAAAAGCTATTTGAATTTATTTTGTAAATTCTACAAAACAGCATAGTGTTTTTTGTTATTAAAGGGATGTTTACATGGTGCAGTTTTTTTTTTTTTAACAAATGTCTGAGTCAAGTAATGTCCGATGTGTTTAATCTGTCAGAAGATATCAGTTGCATTTGGAAGGTCACAAATATAAAGCATTGCTCTAGGTCAGCTTGTTTTATGGCAAGAAAACATCAATAGCACTTGAAGGATACAAATTAAAGTGTTTCTTTGTGCCGGTCTGCATTCCATTCCATTGGTGAACGTTTCATACAAAAACTAGCACCAAGAAAGTAATAAGATAAATGGTCCAGAATGCCAGTAGCATGCAGGAAGTCTGTAAACTCCTTTTATTGGCGTACAAGATATTGGAACCCTTGTCAGTTTGTGTAGAATCTATTAAACATGACAGGTTGAACTTACATGAGGCATAAACTTGATAGACCCAATCAGACATTGGAATGATCAATATTCATCACGGCAATCAGTGGAGTGCAAAATTTGTATTCATATCAATGCCTCATTGAGAGAAACAGCAACAATTGGTGAGACTCATCAATTGCCGATATTACCCTCATGAACTTTCGCTTTCCCTGGATGAAGCAATTTGCTGTTTTTGCCACGTCTTGACTTTAGTATTGATTTTCCAAAATAAAGTTCGTTTTGCAATTTGTGTTTACATAGGCACTTTTGCAAATATCACGCAGTTTAGGTTTCGCTCTCCAGCATGCTGGGCAGGAAGGTGTTCAGTTTGAGTTGTAAAAGTTGTTGTGACATGTC
The DNA here is from genome assembly GCF_016097555.1 of Gigantopelta aegis. Taxonomy (NCBI): domain Eukaryota; kingdom Metazoa; phylum Mollusca; class Gastropoda; order Neomphalida; family Peltospiridae; genus Gigantopelta; species Gigantopelta aegis. Next base: position 107,776,662 of record NC_054702.1, on the reverse strand, counting down.
TGCTGCTTCCGTGTATCCTTGCACTACGAGTCCATTGAAATTCTGTCCTCCTGCTGGCAAACCTGGTTGCAGATGTATGTGAGCATTCTTTGAATTGATTTCACTCATTTTGTCAAAGATAATTTAGTTAATATGCAACTCTGTAAAGACATTCTAAATCTAATTGTAATGCAGATAATTGGCTTTATTTATGAGTGTGTTGTTTGGATCTTTTCTTATGAGAATTGTGAAATTTATATGATTGCTATAAATGATCGATTACCTCTATAGTCAGAAGTACAGTGTATCTAGTGAGAGTTGCTCGAGTAACTTGAGCAAACAATATATTCAATGTGTCTGCAAGTAAAAGTAATCTTTGATCTTTACACACTGATTCAGGTTTAGAATAAATGGATACAAACATCATGGCGAATAATAATGTGTATACCAATATCATATCAGCATCACCAATTTGAAACAGATAATCTTGTGATGTGATGTGACTTTAGAATTACAATTATCAGTGATCATAAACTGTCTGTCTTAAGGTCTATGAATGAGATTCTTATAACTGTGGTTGTTTTTCTCAATGTGGCACTCTAGCTTCCAGAAGAGATATCAGGGATGATTATTCTGTCCAAAATAATACCTTTGACTTTTAGTTCACTAGCTAACATTCAAGTGCCAAACAAATCCCTCACAACAAAGACTGGCAAACTTAAAATACTTTTAATCTAAAACAGTATGATATCATTAATTACATCTTCATCATTCAAAAAAGGTAGTATCGTATTTGTTGTATAAGTATACATGTATTACATTTTCGTTGTGTCTTAAATTTGTTGACTGCACTAGTCCACATATTACACCAAAATTAGACCATCACGAAAAAAGTAAAGTTTGTTTTATTTAACAACGCCACTAGAGCACATTGATTTTTTATCTTATCATCGGCTATTGGACGTCAAACATATGATCATTCTGACACTGTTTTTTAGAGGAAACCCACTGTCACCACATAGGTTACTCTTTTATGACAGGCAGCGAGGGATCTTTTATTTGCGCTTCCCACAGGCAGGATAGCACAAACCATGGCCTTTGTTGAACCAGTTATGGATCACTTGCGGAGCACTCACTCAGGGTTTGGAGTTGGTATCTGGATTAAAAATCCCATGCCTCGACTGGGATCCGAACCCAGTACCTACCAGCCTGTAGACCGATGACCTAACCATGACGCCACTGAGGCCATCATGAATAAAAGTGATTTTACTGTATTTTAGTTCCAGTTGTTTTGAAAAAATTGATTTGTGCAATTTGTTATAATTATTTGTTCAAGTACATTTGATGCAAGTAAAATGAATGAATGGATGAATGGTTAATGACACCACAGCGTGAAAAATACATCAGCTATTAGCTGTCAAAATATGGTAAATTGATGCAAGTAAAAACAAAGTTAGTCAGAATGATATCAGAATTAATGGTTCAGTCTTCTCCAGTATTTGTTTCACATCACTCGGACTTATTAAGGTCAAATAAGCTAGAGCGGTATCAGAATTTATTGATCAACACGAGTACATCTACATGGATGTATCCACTATAATATTTATTTCAGATTTAATTGATACATGTACATAATACTGATGTGGTAAAATAAACTAGACGGATTATATTCCAGTTTATTGCTAAACCTACTGTAATATAATTTCAGATTTGATGGATGCTAAATAATACTGATATAGTAAAATAAAACTAGATGGATTGTATTCTAGTTTATTGCTAAACCTACTGTAATATTTATTTCAGATGTATTTAATACTATATATATACTGATATAATAAAGTAAAAATATTGATATTCATTGCTTATCCTGGTGTAATATTCATTTCATCTACAGTTGATATTACTTATACATGCTCTAAAATAAAATGTTAACAGGACACATGCTTAAAACACTTAAAGACCACACTTGATGAAGTTTAAAGTTAAAATGTTAACAGGACACATGCTTAAAACACTTAAAGACCACACTTGATGAAGTTTAAAGTTAAAATGTTAACAGGACACATGCTTAAAACACTTAAAGACCACACTTGATGAAGTTTAAAGTTAAAATGTTAACAGGACACATGCTTAAAACACTTAAAGACCACACTTGATGAAGTTTAAAGTTAAAATGTTAACAGGACACATGCTTAAAACACTTAAAGACCACACTTGATGAAGTTTAAAGTTAAAATGTTAACAGGACACATGCTTAAAACACTTAAAGACCACACTTGATGAAGTTTAAAGTTAAAATGTTAACAGGACACATGCTTAAAACACTTAAAGACCACACTTGATGAAGTTTAAAGTTAAAATGTTAACAGGACACATGCTTAAAACACTTAAAGACCACACTTGATGAAGTTTAAAGTTAAAATGTTAACAGGACACATGCTTAAAACACTTAAAGACCACACTTGATGAAGTTTAAAGTTAAAATGTTAACAGGACACATGCTTAAAACACTTAAAGACCACACTTGATGAAGTTTAAAGTTAAAATGTTAACAGGACACATGCTTAAAACACTTAAAGACCACACTTGATGAAGTTTAAAGTTAAAATGTTAACAGGACACATGCTTAAAACACTTAAAGACCACACTTGATGAAGTTTAAAGTTAAAATGTTAACAGGACACATGCTTAAAACACTTAAAGACCACACTTGATGAAGTTTAAAGTTAAAATGTTAACAGGACACATGCTTAAAACACTTAAAGACCACACTTGATGAAGTTTAAAGTTAAAATGTTAACAGGACACATGCTTAAAACACTTAAAGACCACACTTGATGAAGTTTAAAGTTAAAATGTTAACAGGACACATGCTTAAAACACTTAAAGACCACACTTGATGAAGTTTAAAGTTAAAATGTTAACAGGACACATGCTTAAAACACTTAAAGACCACACTTGATGAAGTTTAAAGTTAAAATGTTAACAGGACACATGCTTAAAACACTTAAAGACCACACTTGATGAAGTTTAAAGTTAAAATGTTAACAGGACACATGCTTAAAACACTTAAAGACCACACTTGATGAAGTTTAAAGTTAAAATGTTAACAGGACACATGCTTAAAACACTTAAAGACCACACTTGATGAAGTTTAAAGTTAAAATGTTAACAGGACACATGCTTAAAACACTTAAAGACCACACTTGATGAAGTTTAAAGTTAAAATGTTAACAGGACACATGCTTAAAACACTTAAAGACCACACTTGATGAAGTTTAAAGTTAAAATGTTAACAGGACACATGCTTAAAACACTTAAAGACCACACTTGATGAAGTTTAAAGTTAAAATGTTAACAGGACACATGCTTAAAACACTTAAAGACCACACTTGATGAAGTTTAAAGTTAAAATGTTAACAGGACACATGCTTAAAACACTTAAAGACCACACTTGATGAAGTTTAAAGTTAAAATGTTAACAGGACACATGCTTAAAACACTTAAAGACCACACTTGATGAAGTTTAAAGTTAAAATGTTAACAGGACACATGCTTAAAACACTTAAAGACCACACTTGATGAAGTTTAAAGTTAAAATGTTAACAGGACACATGCTTAAAACACTTAAAGACCACACTTGATGAAGTTTAAAGTTAAAATGTTAACAGGACACATGCTTAAAACACTTAAAGACCACACTTGATGAAGTTTAAAGTTAAAATGTTAACAGGACACATGCTTAAAACACTTAAAGACCACACTTGATGAAGTTTAAAGTTAAAATGTTAACAGGACACATGCTTAAAACACTTAAAGACCACACTTGATGAAGTTTAAAGTTAAAATGTTTTGTTTATGACACCACATTAATTTATTAATCGTTGGCTATTGGATGTCAGACATAGGAAACCCGCAAGGAGTCTTTCTCTTTTTTTCTTGCCCACTGGATTGAATTAGCCAGGTTTTGCATGGTGCTAGATAAATATGTCTGACTCTAGGGCTTGACGATTACAAAATGCTCCTAACATTGATTGACATATAACTCTTCTCCCCCCCCCCCCCCCCCCCAAATTCTTTTGAAATGCTTATTTGCCAAGTTGCCAATTCATGTTGAATCATTGTTTTAAAAATATTTAAACAGTTAGCAAACCTTAGCTTACAAAATTAATGCTTTGTTCTGTAATTAAATGGGCAAGAAAAGAATCAATAATTATTTTTGTGCCTTGGGTTGGAATTGCCATGTACATGTGTATCAACACCTCACAATGGTGATTGATTCTATTAACATGCACTTTGACACAGATAGGACAGCACATACCACAGTCTTTGATATACCAGTTGTGGGGTGCTGGTTATGATGGAAAAAAGCCCAATCAGCTCAGGCAGGCGCTGTACCGGTTGAGCTAGATCCAGCACTGCCATGTTGTTTAATATCCTGACTTAATGGAAGCCTCTGTTTTAAGACTTAACAGTTTTTTAATGAATTAATAAATTAATCTACAAATGAATGTATTGATATATGAATGTATGGATATATGAATGAATGAAAAGTTAAAGTTTGTTGTGTTTAACAACACCACTAGAGCACATTGATTTATTAATTATCGCCTATTTGATGTCAAACATTTGGTAATTTTGACATTGTCTTAGAAAGGAAACCTGCTATATTATTCCATTAATAGCAAGGAGTTTTTATATGCACCATCCCACAGACAGGATAGCACATACCATGGCCTTTGATATACCTGATGTGGTGTACTGGCTGGAGCAAGAAATAGCTCAATGAGCCCAATGATTGGTATCGATCCCAGACCGACTGCCCATCAATTGAGCACTTTACCACTGGGCTACATCCTGCTTGAATGAATGAATGAATGAATGAATGAATGAATGAATGAATGAATGAATGAATGAATGAATGAATGAATGAATGAATGAAAATGAATGAATGAATGAAAATGAATGAAAATGAATGAATGAATGAATGAATGAATGACACCTCTGCATAAAAACTACATCAGCAAATGGATATCTTAAAAGTTTTCTAAGCCCATGTCTAGCTGTGACTGTTGTGCAGTGTGTGTTATTTATTTCAGGCCCGATTGATGCCAGTAAGACTGGGTTTATGAACTACAGCTCTACAGTCGTCTGTATGGCGGGAGCATCACACCCACTGCAGATAGAAACGAGAGACTCATTCGGAAATCTGGCTGCCTACAAAACAGATCTAAACAACTACTTTAAAATCAGTATCAGGGAGGTGAGGGCAAATGTTCATTCTTTCTTTCGATGAATCATTTTTGGTTACTATGATTGTATTTATCTGTCTGCCTGGCTGGCTGCTGGCTAATTAAATGACTGGTTGTCTGGCTATTTATTTATTTATTTATTATATTATATTTTGTTTTGTTTTGTTTTGTTTTGTTTTGTTTTGTTTTGTTTTTTAAAGTTCATTTCTCAACAGAAAGAAGAAAAAGATATAAATATAAGTAGTTTATCCCACTGTTATATTTTTGTTATGACTGGTAATGATGCCAGATAGCTGTGTTTATATTATCTGTCACATGTTGATAGTTTTTTTTATAAACAACTGTCAGAAATTTAAATTCATATGAAACTGGCCATGAATATGACATGTTTCCTAATCTGTTGTATGAATACTGAATGGATGTGAAATCTAAACAACAAAAGTTTTACCTTTTTATTTTTCTAACTTTGGGGTCATTCAAATATTATGTAATGAAGGGGTGTGTGGGTATATGTCAAAATGTTATGTAGCATTACAGGGGGTGGGTGGGTGTACTGAACAGCATTACGTAGCTCACTTTTTTTAATTACTAAATTTTTATTATAGATTTTTTATTTAATAATTAAAAAAAAGAAAAAAAGCTCTGATACAGTGACAATGTTTAATGTAGGTAGTAATAGCTAGATGTAAACACACAATAACGATTATAAAATGAGTTGAAATGCATATCCCAAATCGCAAAAAAGTACGGTAAAATTATATTACATGACTTGTTTGTGAATGAAAGTGGGTCTCCAAATGTTACATAATATTTTGGGGGGTGTTTGGTAATGCGAGTTTTAGGTCACTTCACTGTTCGTTGTTTAGCCTTACACAATTCATAACATGTAATGACGTCATGGGATGACGTGTGAAAAAACGTGGTTCTTGAAAGCGTCGCCATCTTGGGCTAACGCTGATAAATGTAGCCCTGTGCAAACTACAAAATAAAACATTCACCACTCGACCAATGGATTTATATAACGACTACAGAATAGTACATGGTGTCAGAATGCAGAACTTACAGCCGCCAAGTAAGTTTTCGTTCAAACCGGAGGAATGGCCAGCATGGCTTAAACAGTTCCGGCATTACCGGAATGCAAGTAAGCTATCTGCGGAGTCGGGTGAAACACAGTGTGACACCCTCCTATATGTAATAGGAGAGGAGTCTGAGAAGATTTTTTAAATTCTTCATTTTGGAACTGTGACGGTAGGTGAAGGAACAGAGGCTAGGGAAGTGCAAGAATTAGACACTGACTTTGAAACGTTGGTAAATAAATTTAATTCGTACTTTCTAGTGAAAAGAAACATTATTCACGAGAGAACAAAATTTCAAGAACGGAAGCAGAGTGAGTCTGAAACCATTGAAGAATATTACAGATCTCTACGTACTCTTGTAGCTCATTGTGAGTACGTTGACACCGAAGACCAGGTGAGGGATCGATTTGTTGTGGGCCTAATTGACCGTAGGTTAAAAGAAAAACTGCAGCTAATTCATGAACTTAATTTGTCCAAAGCTCTAGAGATAGCTAGACAACATGATTAGATAAAGCTGCAAATGAAACAGCAAGGTAAAAGCATTTCATCAGATGAGATAAAGGGCAGAGCTAAAGCCAGTAGAGGGAGAGAAAATTTCAGAAGTCAGCATATCACTTCACATATGCATATGAGTCAGGGTTATTCATATTTTCAGAACCCTAGAAATCTTGATGTGCAAAAGTGTGGTAGGTGTGGCCAAAGTCATGATCAAGAGGGACACTGTGTAGCCAGGGGAAAGACTTGTAGAAAATGTCACAAGAAAGGACATTTTGAACGTATGTGTCACAGTGTGCGAGAAGTTCAGGCAAACCCAGATGTAAGTACAGATGAGGAAGAAGTTGAATTATTCCTTGATACTGTCATTGTAGACAACACAAGACCGTGGACCACCACACTCAAAATCCAAGGAGCAGACATACCATTCAAAATTGATACAGGTGCTGACATGACCATAATTAATGAACAAACATATGAGAAGATGAACAAGCCAAAATTGTCAATATCTCGTATCGCACTTATGTCACCAGGAGGTAGACTGAGCATCAAAGGAGAATTTTTTGCCAAAACTGTTGTCAAAGACAAACCATTCAGATTTCGTGTGATAGTTGTCAGAAATCGAGTTGGTAATAATTTGCTTATATTAGCAGAGATGTAGCAGAGAAGATGGGCCTCGTGAAACGATGACATTCATGGAAACGTGTTTGGCAAAACAGGACTCTCAAAGACTGAACCAGTTCATAGCACCATGAAACCAGGAGTACAACTGTATTGTGTAACAACAACAAGACGTGTTCCATTTCCTCTCCAGAAGAAGGTTATAGCTGAGTTGGAATGTATGCTAAACGCAGGGATAATTCAGGAAGTGAAGGAAGCCACTGATTGGTGTGCACCAATGGTTCCTGTTATCAAACCAAATGGCAGCATGCGCATCTGTGTAGATTTCAAGTGATTGAACGAGGGTGTAAAGCGACCCCACTGCATGTTACCACAGATGGCAGATGCTAAGTTTTTCACAACACTTGACACGTTTTCTGGATTCTTTCAGATACCGTTAGCAGAGGACAGTTCACTGTTAACAACATTTATCACACCTTTTGGACGCTTCGCTTTCAAACGAGTTCCCATGGAAATCTCACTAGGTCCTGAGTGTTTTCAAACAAAAATGAAAGAGTTGCTAGAAGATTTGGAAGGTTGCAGTGCTATAATGGATGACACTATTATCTATGGTCGAACCGAAGAGGAACGTGATAGACGCTTGAATGCAGTTCTCAAAAGAATAGAAGAAAGAGGACTAAGGCTAAACAAAGAAAAGTGTCATTTTAAGAAAAAGGAGGTGAAATACTTTGGACACATCATCAGTGCAAGTGGAGTTCGCCCCAATCCGGATAAAGTGAAAGCTATCACAGAAATGCAACCACCCACTTCATTGACTGAACTTAGAACACTTTGTGGCATGTTCAACTACCTGAGTAGATTTGTACCAGGCATGGCCTCAATTTTGAAACCTACCACTGATTTGATGAAGAAAAATATTGCATGGACCTGGGGAAATGCTCAACAGGAAGCATTCGAATTAATCAAGAGAAAAATATCTTCTTCACAAGTGTTAGGGTTTTATCATCCAGACAGGGAGACTGTACTGAGTGCCGACAGTAGCAGTTATGGTTTAGGTGCAACACTCATGCAGAGACAGGGAGACACGCTCATTCCGATCACATATACTTCCAGAACATTAACGGATGCAGAAAGAAGATAAGCAAAGATAGAGAAAGAATGTTTGGCATCGACTTGGGCATGTGAAAAATTTGCCAAATATCTGATTGGTTTAGACAGTTTTCACCTACAAACTGATCATAAGCCACTGGTGCCTCTCATCAAGTGCAAGGATATCGACAAAGCACCCGTGCGTTGTCAGAGACTTTTAATCCGACTAATGCAGTTCAATACCAAACCAGTGCATGTACTGGGCAAAGAAATGGTGATCGCAGATGCCTTATCCAGAAATCCAATACCACACACAGTAAATGATGTAGAACTTTCGAAAGTTGTCACAGCTTTTGTTGACGGCATAGAATCAAACTGACCAGTCTCGACAAGATATCTCGAACTACTTCGTTCTGCAACTGTGCATGATCCAGAAATGCAACAGGTTATTGAGTATGTCCTAAATGGATGGCCATACAAATCCCCAGAAAACCTCCAGGCATATTACCAAGCTCAGGGAGAATTGTCAATTCTAAATGGACTGCTGGTTTACAATGGCAGGATTGTCGTACCAAGCAGTCAGCGTAAAGATATTCTCCAGAAGCTACATGAGACACACCAAGGGCTCCACAAGTGTCGTCAAAATGCTCAAACGTCAGTTTGGTGGCCAGGAATTAGCAGAGACCTTAAAGAACTGATTGACACATGCAAAGTGTGTCGGGATCATCGACCGTCCCAGAGAAATGAACCTCTCCATACTACACCATTGCCAGAACGTCCATGGCAACATCTAGGAGCTGATCTTTGCACATATCAGGGCAAGGACTATCTCATAGTGGTCGATTACTATTCCAGATGGCTGGAAATTCAGCCACTTCACTCAACAACAGCAGTCATTGTAATCAAGAAATTGACACAGATGTTTGCTACACATGGCATTCCTGATGTCATAACCTCAGACAATGGGCCTCAGTTCCAGTGCGCAGAATTCAGAAATTTTGCGTTACAATTCGATTTTCGTCACAAGACGAGTAGTCCATTATTCCCACAAGCAAATGGAGAAGCTGAAAGCGCAGTGAAGATCGCAAAGAAACTACTAAGTCAGCAGTCTTTGGAGATTGCTTTACTGAACTACAGGACAACTCCATACTCAAGTACTGGGGTAAGTCCAGCGCTTGCTCTTACGGGGAGACAACTCAAGACTAAAATTCCTAGACTTCCAAAAAAACTGATTCCACAGCCTGCCAGTGATGTAGACATTTGGAAAGCAGATCAAGAGGCAAAAGCTCGCTACAAGTTTAACTACGACAGGAGGCATGGTGCCAAACCTCTGTCTCCACTAAAACCAGGAAACCAAGTCTTGATCAAGACAGATGGAGACAAAACATGGGACAAACAGGGTACAATAGTCGCAGCAGACCCTAATAATCGTACTTACCTTGTAAACTCGCCTACAGGAGTTTTACGACACAATCGCAAACATCTACAACAGTTGCCGTCTCCACTTAAGACTGTTAGTTCTGATCATTCATCGCAGTCATCATCGGCATTCGATTCAAAGGATGAAAATTCGAACAACATAAATTTGAAAGATACAGATTTACCAGGATCTCCTATTACACACAAGACTAGAGCTTCAAGTGGTTATAAAGCACCCCAACCAATTCGATTCAGGGAGGAAGAAGTGTGTTAATGACACAACAATGTTTAAAGTGAAATTCAGATTGAAAAGTTTTTCTTTTAGTGTTTAAAGGAACTTGTGTTAAATTGTTCGAAGTTGCTTAAACACTTTATTATATGTGTACATTCATAAATCTTATAACAGACTAGTTATAAGTAGATTAAGTTTCAAGTTTGTTCAATAGTTGCTTTGCTTTACATGTCTTTATTAAGTAGTCCTAGCATACTGACAGATTAACAGTAATTCAGATGGAAAATCTCAGTTGAAATTTTGGTTTGCCAGACAGATTCAGTTATTCAGTTAATATTGTTACTGCGGTTATATATGAAATTGAGTGATAGTTTGATTTAAAATTCAGTGCACAAGAAAAGTTTGAAAAGAAACAATACCAAAGAACAACAAACAATTTAATATTAATGTTTATTGAATTAAAATTTACAGTGAAGTGTACAACTTGTGACATTTAAAATAGTACACTAAAGACGTTCTGATAATGACATTGAACTTTTAAAAGGAGGGAGGTGTTTGGTAATGCGAGTTTTAGGTCACTTCACTGTTCGTTGTTTAGCCTTACACAATTTATAACATGTAATGACGTCATGGGATGACGTGTGAAAAAACGTGGTTCTTGAAAGCGTCGCCATCTGTCGCCCTGTGCAAACTACAAAATAAAACATTTGCCACTCAACCAATGGATTTATATAACGACTACAGAATAGTACAGGGTGTATGGTCTAGCATTATGGAGTATTACAGAGCATTACAGGGGGGAGGGAGGGGGTCTAATTTAGAAAATAATAGCGTTACGTAATATTTGAACTGTTCCTTTGAGTTATGAAAACTCTTTATTGATGTTACAAAATGTAACGTTTTATAATAAATTTCTTTGCTACATTAATCATATATAATTTGCATGGCAAAACAGAACAAATATGAATTCCCAATTCTTCTTGTTGGATTGCAAAATAAATAACATAATAGAGCCCTGCCTTATTTTCTGTGGTAATCTTTTGAGGATAAAGCTGAATGCTAAAGCAAGGCTTTTGGACTGGTGTGCATATTCAACGATACATATGCACATTATTGCTTAATATCAACAAGTATAATCGTATAGTTAATTAATAAAACGGTTAAATGTGACAACTATTATATATAAACGGGTGCAGCCATTTTGTACCATCCCAGTGAATACGCCCTCAGGCGAGCTGGTGGTTACGTAATACCTAACGTGTCATGTCAGGAATTAGTCTTCGAACTGAAGAAACAAAACATACCTGATTTTTGCAGATGTATCGCAGTGTTCTGTAATAATATCTATCCCAGTAACACAGGAATATGTGGTTTATTTTTCAATACAAAATAAACCACCATTGTCAAAGTGTTGAAATAACTGTATTATATTTTGTATATAAATTAACCCACGTACTGAAATAATAGTCGGAGTGTTTTCTTGTTTAATTGGTCTTTTCTTTCCGTGGCCTGTACCTATTGCTCTTGATTGGCAGGTGTATATTTAGACGGTCCCTAGACACTGTGTCTAGACACACTAAAAAGACATGCCTCTTTTATGAAGATCTCAGAGTATTGTGTGATGACCTCAAATCGTAATGGACTTTACCAGCTTTATTACTGTAAGTAATTCTGTAAAACCCTTGATTAAGTAGACTTTCCCATCTAAAATCACAAAACTGACCAGTTACGTATTCCCAGAGAAAAGAAAATTATCACTTGGGTATCTTAAGTGGTCGTTTTTGCTCGAATGTATCCTACCAATAGGCCTAATAATATGCATTTTTTCTTTGGATTTTTTAAAAGAAAAAAATACTATAACTCCATTTCGTTATAATGATGCAAATTGAAATATATTTAGTTAAATAGTTTATTATACTATCAAGTCATTTATGTTGTTTTACAAGTCAGGTTGATGAAAGCGAAGCGCCTTGTCGTAAATTAGAGCATTTGTTTACACTGTGCACAATAGAGAAGTTGGACCTGAGCTGACGTCACTTCGCCCCAAGCTATTCCACCGGTCATCACAAAAACGAAACAAAATGGCTGCCCCCAGTTAGCAGGAATAATCACGGTTTTTTATTAATTCTAAAATTACGCATTTTTCATTTGTTAAAGTGTCAGTATGTGTTGGTGGTCTGGGTATGCATCTTTCCAACACATAAGGCTCTTGTTAGAGTTTAGTCTACCTTTAAGACAGTAACTACATGTACCGGCAGTTATTCTTCGTACATACTGGTACCCATCTATTGACATGAAGATGTTTTTATTAATGCTTCTTTTCTTTTGCAGTCCGGAAGTAATATAAAGTACGTCCCTGCAACTCAGATAATTTATGATCCCAATGAAAAACGTCTCACTATGTACATCACCATGGAACGAGCAGGATGCTACCATGCAAAAGTGTCTTACGGGGACGTCAAATTGAAAAATGGAGATTTTGATATTGTTGTATTAAGTCGTAAGTACTTTAATTGTCATATGTGTTTTTTATAGTAAATGTGTTGTTACTGTAGCCAGGATTTTATTTTAGGGGTGGGTGGATGGTACCAACCACACTGTCTTTTAGTTATGCTATGGGGAGAGAGGAAAATATATAACATGGTTAATGCTTTTAATTATTGCATAATTTTGTTACAAATTGTTATTCATGTACAGGTATCAGTGTCAAATTATAAAGAATAAAAATTTACTTAAGGTAGGAGTATATAGTTAGATCCCTTGTGTACCTGGGTGCGCAAAGAGTTCGCTTGTTGGTTTTGCACACATCCATGTTTGAAGGCTAATTATTTGGAATAGGAAGCAAATTCTTAAGCTTAGTGATAGCCAAGGAGTTACTTTTAAAAATGACAATTGGTTGTTGACCAGCAGTGCAGGCTTGGTATTTATACACTGTGTTTTCCTTGTGACAAAAGTGGGGCGCAGTCATTTTGGGTAATTTTCAAACAAGCTGATTTTGTGAAAAATTTAATGGCTAAACCTTTATTCAAATGAGGGTTTTTGTAAGGTTTGATGAGCAAACTTTTCATAAATATATGTGTGATATCCACCAACTCCCACTTGGGGGTGGTTTGTATGGGTGTGAACATTGTCAAAAATGCACCCAAAAGCATGCAATTTGGATACATTATGGTGAAAGTAACAGATATTTAACTCAAAATATTTTAAATAAGTCATCTTTATAATTATGACTCTTCCTTGAGACTGAAAATACCTGTTTGTTTCTTTATTTTTAAACCATAGATGGGCATTTAGGATGCCATGGGCTGGTATGCATAAATCCCAGCTGAAGATTCACAAATAACTGTGGTCTGCTACCTAATGCTGGATTTGTTTTTGCCACAGTAATCTTGCCACGGTTTATTGTTATATATTGTACATGTATTACAGTAGTTTTTACTGTGTCCACAATCATATATTAACTTTTTAAGTGTTTTTTTAAAAATGAAATCAACCAAGTTCAACAACAATTGATGTGGTTAAAAATAAAGATGCATTATGGTATCCTGTCTTTAAATACATAGACTATCAAAGAAACATTCAGTGAACACAGAAGAACTTTAATTGTAACTTGAAAGTGGGATACATGGATGTACACTTGGTATTGATTATTCTATTAAAAGACTGAGTTATACAACGGTGGATATTCAATGTGGTTTATTTTACCCCTTGTCTCTTGCTTTAGCTAATGAAATGGCACATGTGCACAAGAATCTGGCAAAAAAGAATCACAATGTCAGTTACGAAGCAAGACTGATCTCCTGTAACCACGAGAGACTGGAAAAACCAAAGAAAGTCTTTGTATATATTTCTCCAAAGGTGAATATTAAAGCAGAAACAATAAGTCTGATTTATCTTATGTTTGATTTTAAAACATATTTTAGATAAACATTTAGGATATAAAAATCTACTTCAGCTATCTTTTTAGCAAGTTTCTGCCATTTTACGTTTTTAGATCATTTAATTTTAGTATAAAATGTTCTGTTTTAAGACAAATTAAGATTAATTAAATCATGAAATGTTGAAATTTATTTCATTTCAGCATTTGCTTAGTCTGGAAAAAGTGTGCAGAAGTAACTTACTCATTAAAGGGACACACCCTAGTTACGGCTATTTGTTAACCATTACGGCGTTGTTTTTCGCTATTAAACCCCATTTTTCACAAATAAAATTACACTTTACTTACATTTTATTATTTAGAATACACATTTCCATTCACCTGAAGTGCTTTTTGGTAATCCTGATGTTTGTAAAACCATGAAATGCATTTTTTGCATTTTTTCACAAGACGTGTTGTCGAGAAAAAAACGTTAAGCAAGCGAGGTCCAATCTATTTTTAGAGGGGATATTTCCATTTCAATGTCACAGACGTTGGTATATCACGTGACCGTTATCATTTTGGTTCGGTTTGTTTTCTCGTGAACGGTTCGCGCAATCAACATCCGATTTGTTGTTGTTCATTTGTGAGATTTTTCTTCACAGTTTGTGAACATTTTCAGTAACAATAAAGTTCAGACAAGTAAGTGTCTCAATACAAAACGTTACAAACCCTTAAAACCAATAATTTTGCTAAGTCTTACGATATCTGGAGAGGGGATACAACCAGGACAGAACAGTTGGAACATGTCCAGGAGAGTTGAAACGAATGCACCCCAAGTCTGTGAAATTTGTCGTGACGTAGGCATTGTTGTGCTTTGAGCGACATCTACCGGTGACATCAGAATACTAACTTTCAAAATTATTTCAAGCAATTGGGACATGGGGATTCCCATGGTATTTATCGATATAAAACCTGCTTTTTCACTCCATTTGATAAAAACGTGATCTAAGTGTGTTACAGGTTTGTAGATTAACCAAATTATAATTTATTTTCGCTGGATGGAACTAGGGTGTGCGGCTTTAATGAAACAATTACTTTTGAGAAAATACATCAAGAACTATTTTTTCCAATTTGACCAATCAAGAACAATATTCTGAATACAAATGTTCTGTAACACTAGCAGCATGTGAACGTTGCACCAATAATGTATTTGTCATATTTTGTTAAAAACATGATTTTATAAACAAGTTATTTTAAAATATGTTATTCCTTATTTCAGCAATTAACACTTAAGGAATTTTACTTGAAGATTATTGGCAAGAAACTATACACTTTCAGAGTCTGTCCCTCCACAAAGGTAAGACTTAAATTTAGCTTTAGGAGTGAATGAGTAAGTATTTGAGTGCATGTAGGTGAGTGAATGAGCGAGTTTAAGTGGGCGAGTGAAAGAGAGTGGGCATTTGGGTGGCTGGGTTTGGGTGACTGATTTAGTGGGTGGGTTAGCTGGTGCATGGGAGGGTGAGTAAGCAAATGAGTTTATATGCTTATTGTCTTAAACCTAACCAACTAATACAATGTAGGAGATGGGACCTTTCATTCTGTAGAATTCTTGTTTATAAATGTGTGTGTGTTTTTAACCAAAACTATTAGAGTGCTCACATTTCACTTCAGTTTATCTTCAATGGTTTGAACAATCAGTACGACACATCAACTTTCACAATAGATGATGGTGCACAACCTCCAATAGTGTTAGCAGCAAAAGATGGAAACATCATAGCAGCAACGTTCACCAGCTATCTGCTGAAAAATATAGGTATGTCACTTGTTACATGTCAAGTTAAACAGTAATCACTCTGGTGTTAATTATCATTCTTTGGTGTCAGATATTTCATTAACAAGGGCCTATTTAATAACTTTCAGCTGGGTATTGAATATCAAAATATTAATGTTGATATTTTATTATTAACTTTTTGCATGTTGATAACACTATTATGTGTTTAAAGCTTGTTTGTGACTGATTAATATTGACTGGTGTTATAATAGGCTACTTCTTGTGGGATGCAAGGGATCTTTCATGTGCGGTTCCCACATCAACATCTTCCATGGCCTTTGATATAAACAACTGTCCTGAGTCTCGTGTTATACAGTAATAGCTCAACAGACAACTGTAGCAATACTCCCTCAACTCAACTCATACTAAAAGGGAAGCACTGAAGCCTCACAATTCATTTCATGATGATCATCTGTTTTCTTGTGATATCCTGTCTTTGTATGCATTATTTTAAAAACAGCATTACATTATTAATATGACTTATACTTGTACTGTAGGTGGCTCGGAAACATTCCAAGACAAACAGATATTTTTTAATCATCAGTTGACACAACTTCACCTGAAGAGAGCTCACAGTCGACTGCCCATCAAGATTGATAGATCCAACCTCCTTTACAATGTGAGTGGACCGTGTCTGTACACATGTACATGTACTTTTGCAAGGTAGTTATCAAGGAAGATTGCTGCTTAAAACTAGCAGTCACATAGCTCCCTCGATAGGGTTGGGTACTGCAAAAAAAACTGTACCGCGGTATACCGCGTTTTTTTGTAATGTACCACGGTATACCACAGTAATGACATCATACTAATCACTGCGATTCAGTGATACAATAATTGCTCAATATACTATGTCATTTATGTGCCTTTGAACTTAGGGATCAAACATATATGACATACTACAATGAACTGCCTACCAGTAAAGATTTTGACTGACTCAATTTACACTCTATTTCCTCTAAAGTTGAGTAAGCATTAAGCAGGACTAAAAATCTCATTTAGAGAATATAAGGTAGAAAATAGTTGTAGAGCCATGTTGTATTTTAAGACTTTATAATGTAAATGAAATAAACATAACATATCAATGAATTCTGTAGTTACCATTTCAGTGAACTGGAAAAATAATGAAAATGACAAAGTTTAAATGAATGTATTTTATTATCACCATTTTAATTATACCAGTAGCTATTAACTACCATTAACTTTTATATAGCTACTTTTATTTCAGGTGATGACCCAGGCAAACAGGTCCCTTTATGTTTTCAGTTTACTATAATGTATTATTGTTCAAGTTCGTTCAAGTTAAATCGTCTTAACATCAATTTAGTTTTAAGAATAAACAAACTTCATAAACCTATAAATGTCTGAATAAACCATGTAGTGTGTCAATTTCAGTCATTATTATCTAGATTACTGAATTTATTTTATGTTCTTGTTTACAAACATTAGTGCATTAGTGATTAATATGTGAAATATTTGTTATCGCGAACTCAAATATTATCAATGTAATGGTATTTAATGTCAAATATAGGATCATTATGGTATTAGAGCGGGAATCTTTGCCTGTCCGGTGGTAGGCAGAAATTCTGTGCATTCGTTATCTCTGACTGAGAGAGCGACCTTGACTGTCCAAATGTCCGTCTAGTTCTAGAACAGCAGAGAAGGCCTTCTTGAGCTAACCACTTATGATGGAATGAGTTACTTGAGAACAGGTCCAACTAAACCACCACTGCCTACAGGTAGCACTATACCAATTAATTTCCGGCTGGGTCAAAGTTCGAGGTGCACCGAACTTTTGATAGAGAAGTTAACACCACAAGTCCTGTGATTGATTATAAATGTGAGTGTGTTGGTTGTAAAAAAAATTAGTTTCATCTGGGCTAAAAATGTATGCAATTTTATTTGATGTAGTACCACCATGTCAAATAGCCTTGTGCTTGGAACATGTGTGGGGTACCTGTAAAAAAAAGTACTCAAATTTTGTGCGAAACTAGGGGTGTTGTAGAAACATCTGGTTATACCGAAAATGAGCCATGAAAGGTACCATTTTGTGCAGTTAATACTTTGAGGTAGGGGTTGTAGTACTGATATTTATGGGTCATAGTTTGGTTGATATATTGCATATAGTGTTTTTAAACACAAACGTTAACATGGTTGCCTATGGGATTTTATTTGGTATAGTCATACCTATAGCATATATTCAGTGCATAATAAAAAAGATTATGATTTTTGTGATTTAATTAAATTAAACTATACTATTTGATTAATTAGCCATCACTCGGCCATGCAAGTTCACAATGACCTTGACAATAATTACTGTGCATGGCTCTGAATGGAGTTTGAATAAAAAATTAGCACTGAGGAAAAGTTGGTTTTGGCCTATAATTCATACTATAAAGATTTTAATATTTTTATTTACATGGTGTTTGACTTGCCATATATACAACTGCTCTTAAATATGGTAATATATCTAGACAACCTGAACTTAGATTTTAATAGCAATTTATTTTTATATTAAAAATAACATGTGCCAATATTGGGTTAATGTCTTTAATTTCCATAAACATAGTTAATGTTTCATGTATGTACTTCTGAAAGCTTAACTTTTTAAAGACCTTGATTTTTATTGTCCTTTTGACATATTTATAGGCTGCTAAGTCATATTTTAGACAAATTTGTAGTTTTAGGAAAAAAGTTTTTTTACTTTGAAGAAAAACTTTACCAAAGACATAATTAAAATTTTGATCACTATTGTGCCTTCTATTCTCATTTATACATAACAATAAGCTTGTTAAACATATCTTTAGGTCTCTAGATCAAATCTTTTTTTAAAATAATCATTTAGTTTGCTCCCATGAAGTGTATTTTAAGTGTATACTAGATTTAGAACCAATTTTTCCAGATTTGATTATTTACCTTGGTGTAAGTTGATAATTTATTTTATTGTTAATGCTGTATTATCCAATGTTAATAGCTAAATAATATGCTGGATTACAGATTGTAGGAATACATCCAATATACATATTGTGTTGATCTGGATTAGAAAATAATGCAATACAATAGATGTTGGGGTAATTATGTCATTTAAAAACAGGTTATTTTAGTAATGAATCAAAAATAAATATGCGAAAGCTGCATGATAATTCCAGATATCACAAATATTTAAAACCTCCAACTACAGTAAGGTATACATAAAATATAGTCAGGAATATTGGTGGCTGCCAATGGTTTTGATGGTCCATTTTGAAAATCGGCATAGCTGATGGATTTGAAATTCCCGCACATGGTAACTTGAAGATACCCACACTCAGCGTACAGGATTTCCCTCTAAAAGTGATGTGCAGGACATTAAGTCATTACTTCATATAGATGCAGTCATGTTGATTTTTCCTTCCTCAGACATTGTATTTTTTTAATACTGATATTTCTTTGATGTGCCTATTGAGGTCTTCATAATTTGGGGGTCAGTCAAGTGCATGTGTTTCAATGGAATAGGTTTAAGGAGTTGAGGTACTCTGAATATCCATGTTGTCTCTTCATATATAGCTGAGCAGACACACACATCTGACAGTAAATATCTTCATGTGTATTTTTATTTTATTTTTATTTTTTCACATATGACATATTGCATTTGTACAAAACTGTACAAAATACATGTGCTTTGTGAGGTGTACATTAAATTAGGTTGCACTGTAGAAACAACAGTTTCAGTGAGGTTGTCAATTTATGTCAGAAGACACCAGATCCTTGTTGTCATAAAAGCACATGATTCGCCACCTTTTGAAACATGTATGTTATCAGTATAGGTAGCACTATACCATTTAATTTCTGGCTGGGTCGAAGTTCGAGGTGCACCGAACTTTTGATAGAGAAGTTAACACCACAAGTCCTGTGATTGGTTATAAATGTGAGTGTTGGTTGTAAAAAAAATTAGTTTCATCTGGGCTAAAAATGTATGCAATTTTATTTGATGTAGTACCACCATGTCAAGTAGCCTTGTGCTTGGAACGTGTGTACCTGTAAAAAAAAGTACTCAAATTTTGTGCGAAACTAGGGGTGTTGTAGAAACATCTGGTTATACCGAAAATGAGCCATGAAAGGTACCATTTTGTGCAGTTAATACTTTGAGGTAGGGGTTGTAGTACTGATATTTACACTGTATCTTTTACACTGAATACTAATATAAGTTTTGTGGTATCCAGCTCAAGATTATAGCCAGTCACCCAAAACAAAGACAAAGAAAACGTCATTATATATTATTGTTCTCAAAACACTGGCGTGTGACTGTCTTTCAGACTTTCACAACTGGAAAAAGGCTCTTTCAGTTTCATAAATTCATTGCAACGTGATCCGAGACTTTTGTATGTTTCTCTACCAAGGGGGAGGGATGTATCATGTCGGTGCTAATATTATATCGGTAGACATAGAATCAATAAATTATAATTCCCCCACTGAATATGTTTAAAATTAATTCTGTAAACTTTGAAAGTTTTAAATAATAATGGTTGTATATATTTGAGAAAAAAAAATGTAATCCTCATCAACACACCCACTTCAGTAAAATGAACTCAACCACATGACCTAGATTTTACATTATCGGATACGATAAATCGCTAGAAACATGACAAATAGAAAGTAAACCTTGTTGTAGCTAGTAATAACACATTTAGTATCAATAATGCAATATGTTTTGAACAGTATTTCATATTATTTGATCCAATTTTGTAACTTTATGAGAAGCAGTTCGCTATTGAATAGTAGACTGGTCCCCCGGACATGCAAATGACACTTATTCATACCGCGAGGCATATCTGTTGAACACAAATGGCTGAAAGCATGTTTGGTCACTAAAAATCAACATTAAAAAACTCTAAAACATTTTTTGCCAAATCGAACATTCTTTTGCCAATTTTTATTATTTTTCGCAATTTGCTACTTTGATGAACAACAGAGCGAGCCCTGCAAATGTCCATTATCGCATGTGTGTTTCGAACAACAAACTCGTCATCTATGACCTACCATGTTTTTGTTAGTGGCAATATTTTGAGATTCTAGATACTTTGGGAAATTCCGTTATTTTGTTTTTAAATTTGTTAATGGAACACAAACAATCATTAACATTGGATGCTTTTTAAATAATTTTTCGAAATTATGTATTTTGTTTCATGACACTGATAATTTATTTCTTGGAAACTTCCGTAAAGTTATCGTCCACGGAAAGTCCCGAAGTATACTGGTACAGTATAAAACGTACCGGTACGTACCACGATAGAAAAACATACCGGTATACTGGTAATACCGTACACCTCTATCCCTCGATATTGACTTTTTTATGCAGAATATCTTTTAACATAGAAATTCTATATGGAGAGCACATTACTGTAATTCCCTTACCAGACAGATGACTGACTATATGTCATTTTACATGACTGGAATACATTTTTGAATCTCATTTTAAATAAATTGATCAGGATGTTTTATTTTCACATAATAAGTGAGATGAGTGTATTTATTTTCAGTCTTACAAGATCACAAAGCATTTTGATCTCAGTGACTGGTGTAAAAGATTTGAAATCACATTTCTTGATGAGCCTGGTATGTTGGATATTTGTAACCATGTTTTCAGTGAAATTAGGTCCTTACACTACACTGCACTACCAGCTCCATTCCAACCCCCATCATCCCACACCACCCATCACCATACTTCCAGTTTCATTACTGTTTACACTACACTGCACTCCCAACTCCATTCCAACCACCATCATCCCACACCACCCATCACCATACTTCCAGTTTCATTACTGTTTACACTACACTGCACTCCAAACTCCATCCAACACCCATCATCCCACACCACACATCTCACACCATACTTCCAGTTTCATTACTGTTTACACTACACTGCACTCCCAACTCCATTCCAATCCCCATCATCCCACACCACCCATCACCATACTTCCAGTTTCATTGCTGTTTACACTACACTGCACTCCCAACTCCATCCGACCCCCATCATCCCACACCACCCATCTCACACCATACTTCCAGTTTCATTACTGTTTACACTACACTGCACTCCCAACTCCATTCCATCCCCATCATCCCACACCACCCATCTCACACCATACTTCCAGTTTCATTACTGTTTACACTACACTGCACTCCCAACTCCATCCAACCCCCATCATCCCACACCACCCATCTCACACCATACTTCCAGTTTCATTACTGTTTACACTACACTGCACTACCAGCTCCATCCAACCCCCATCATCCCACACCATCCATCTCACATCATACTTCCAGTTTCATTACTGTTTACACTACACTGCACTACCAGCTCCATCCAACCCCTGTCATCCCACACCACCCATCTCACACCATACTTCCAGTTTCATTACTGTTTACACTACACTGCACTACCAGCTCCATCCAACCCCCATCATCCCACACCACCCATCACCATACTTCCAGTTTCATTACTGTATACACTACACTGCACTACCAGCTCCATTCCATCACCCCACACCACCCATCTCACACCATACTTCCAATTTCATTACTGTTTACACTACACTGCACTCCCAACTCCATTCCATCCCCATCATCCCACACCACCCATCTCACACCATACTTCCAGTTTCATTACTGTTTACACTACACTGCACTCCCAACTCCATCCAACCCCATCATCCCACACCACCCATCACCATACTTCCAGTTTCATTACAGTTTACACTGCACTACCAGCTCCATTCCATCATCCCACACCACCCATCTCACACCATACTTCCAGTTTCATTACTGTTTACACTACACTGCACTCCCAACTCCATCCAACCCCATCATCCCACACCACCCATCACCATACTTCCAGTTTCATTACAGTTTACACTGCACTACCAGCTCCATTCCATCATCCCACACCACCCATCTCACACCATACTTCCAGTTTCATTACTGTTTACACTACACTGCACTCCCAACTCCATCCAACCCCATCATCCCACACCACCCATCACCATACTTCCAGTTTCATTACAGTTTACACTGCACTACCAGCTCCATTCCATCATCCCACACCACCCATCTCACATCATACTTCCAGTTTCATTACTGTTTACACTACACTGCACTCCCAACTCCATCCAACTCCATCATCCCACACCACCCATCACCATACTTCCAGTTTCATTACAGTTTACACTGCACTACCAGCTCCATTCCATCATCCCACACCACCCATCTCACACCATACTTCCAGTTTCATTACTGTAACATGTCATTAGATTATATTACATAGAGGCTAATAAATGAGTTGCCAGTTATTATTAAATTTATGTCCCGAGTGAAATAATTTTCACTTGTCACGAGCTTTAGCGAGTGAAAAATTAAAATTATTTCATGAGGGACATAAATTTGATAACAACCGGTACCGAGTTTGTTATTCTATTTATTACCTAAGCTATTTTTTCTCTAAAAGCCTTTATTTTCGACATACATGCACATACATATATAGAAACGATATAAACTACTTTACGCACTGTTCTGAGTATTGCTTTAACTTTGTAATTTAATCACCTTCATAGATAATTTTCAAAAACAAAAGTTCTCTTTATTCTGGTACAAAATCTATAATGAACTGCATTAAAATGACATTTTGTTGTAAATTTAACACCCGAAACAGACAGCCATAAACGCAAACTCTTTAAACTACATGACATCATTGTTTTTGTTTGCCAAATCGTGATGATATCATATTTAGTACTGACAAGGTCATTGGTCTGTAAGCGTCAAATCATCCAATAGTATTGTTCATTAAACCAATGCATGATAATTTCTCAGTGAGAAATTATTATTTTTCTTTTTCCTGTTACGACTGCCTGTTGGGGTAATAAAACAACTTAATAGCTTATTAGACTAGCTATGTGGCTATTGTTATGCAACATGCATTGTTAAAATGTGTAATAATTATCTTGTCTTAATGTAGGTCTTGACTGGGGTGGGTTGCTTCGTGAGTGGTTTGAACTGCTGTGCTCGGAACTGTTCGATCCTAGTTGCTCAGGTCTCTTCATGAGGTTTTCAGATGATTCTCAGGGATTAGTAAGTCATATTGTTAATCATGTTATATTCTAGTAATACTGTCAAGCAGTTCTGTTCTAAAGCAGACCCATAGGAAATGGAT
The DNA here is from genome assembly GCF_016097555.1 of Gigantopelta aegis. Classification (NCBI taxonomy): domain Eukaryota; kingdom Metazoa; phylum Mollusca; class Gastropoda; order Neomphalida; family Peltospiridae; genus Gigantopelta; species Gigantopelta aegis. The sequence continues at coordinate 107,752,627 of NC_054702.1, read as the reverse complement.
GTGTGTGCTGCATCCCTTTTAAAGAGGTCAAAGGTTAAATTAAAATTCCGCAAACTTTTACTTTCTTTGTAACCATTGGTTAAATGTCAGGTTAAGTATTTAAAAAAAAAGAAAATGATTCATATTTACTACAGTTTATATTGAAGCTTGAATAAAAATACACAGAATTCCGCTGTATACACACAGCTATAGTATAGCATGTGGATATTTACCAGCCTCTGTGGCATTGTGGTTAAGCCATCGGACTATAGGCTGGTAGGTACAGGGTTCACAGCCCAGTACTGGCTCCAACCCAGGGCGAGTTCTTAAGGACTCAATGGGTAGGTGTAAGGCCACTACACCCTCTTCTTTCTCACTAACCACTAACAACGAACCCACTGTCCTGGACAGATATCCCAGATAGCTGAGGTGTGTGCCCAGGACAGCGTGCTTGAACTTTAATTGGATATAAGCACGAAAATACGTTGAAATAAAATGTGGATATTTAAGTGCTGAATTGTGCCACAATTTAAAACAGATTGTCAGAAACATTTCTTTTTATGACAGGTCCATCCGAATCCTAAGAGAAACCCAGAAATGAAGTTGAAGTATTATGAGTTTGCTGGCAAAATTGTCGGCAAGTGCCTTTACGAGACGTCGCTGTCATCAACGTACAGACAGCTTGTCAAGGCCAGGTTCTCCCGATCTTTCCTTGCTCAACTGATAGGTCTTCGAGTCAATTACAAGGTGGGGCCAACATTTGTGTGCAAGGTGCAGTATTAGAATAGATCACCTACAGTAATTTTTTCACTGTTGTTCAGCACTCTTTGATATCCTTTGAGTATACTTGATTATCTAAGTACAACAAATGTATTATTCTCCATTTTACACTCATAACACTGTTTTGTGTTACAAAGTATAGCAAATGTGGTAACAGACTTGTATGTTTTATGAAGACTGTTCATAATACCACTGAAAATTATAAAAGTTAGTTTATCACACAGACAGCTCACGAAACAGTCTATTTACAAAACATGAAACCAGTTATCTATTTAATTCCAGATTATCCACAGTTTATTAAGGTTGTAACATATTGTACTTAAAAATGTGTGAATTTTAACCGCATTTTTATACTTAATTATTTTCTATAAAAATTATGGTGTTTCTTTTCAGTATTTTGAAACGGATGATCCAGAGTTTTACAAATCAAAAATAAAGTTTATTGAAGGCAATGACATTGATGACATGGAACTAACGTTCTCTGAGGAAGAGTACTCGCCCTCGGGTCATCTCATTAAGGTAAAGATACCGTGACATGAACTGCTGAGCAGAATTCCTTCAAAAACCTTTAGACTCAGACTAATAGAGTCTAAGACTGTTATGGCATGGCAATCCCATGCAAACTGCATGCTTCTGACATCATATATTTGAGTCTAGATTCTAAACTTTTATAAAGACAGCCCAGATGATGTGCTCGAAATAGTTTTTTTATTTTTTATCGTATTCTTCATTTTGATTTATACATATTTTAACATCTTTTATAGCTTAGATGAAACCAAACTGAAACTAAAATTATCACATAGAATTCTAATGATGTAAACATATTCCTTATACCACATATATTAAGTGTCCAGTTGTAAAACGTCACAATTCAAAAGAAAGTCATAGCAGCTATGTCACTTTTCAAGAGAAAATCATAGCAGCTATGTCACTATTCAAGAGAGTTGACTCTTGGTCCTTTTTCCTTTCAGCCAAAAAGCAGTTTTAATGCATGATTTTCAATAATTTTTACAAAACTGAAATAAGTCTTTATTAGGAATAAAAACAAATGTCATCTTCTGATATTTGACTACAACTTGACAAAACATCTTTGGTCTGGTTTTAACTTTACTTTATTATAAAGTTAACCTTTAAAAGATGACAAGACAATCCTAGTGGCGGTGAAGACATGCTGAACCTTCATAATCTACCTAACGGTGTTTTAAACCCTCAATCTGTGAACATTTGTCTTGTTTAAAACAACTTGGAAAGTAATATGTTTTATAGTTTGATTGAAATAGTACAATATATAGGTCTAATGCTATTTTCTTCCAACACCCAACATAAACTGGTAATAGATATCATGTGTCTATGATGGACAAACCAATATATTGGTTAATACATTTTTCTGATGTTCTATTCTCAACTTATTTTCGTGCTTATATCCAATTAAGATTTAATTACACTGTCCTGGGCTATCTGGGCTGTCTGTCCAGGACATTGGGTTAGTTGTTAGTGGTTAGTGAAAGAGAAGAAAGAAGGTGTAGTGGTCTTACACCTACCGATTAAGTTGTTAAAACTCACTCTGGGTGGGAGCCGGTACCAGGCTGCGAACCCAGTACCTACCAGCCTTGTATCTGATGGCTTAACCATGACACCACTAAGCTGATAAAATGATCCCATGGACAATGCTAATTCTATTAAATATTTATACTACTGCAGGTCGTTGACTTGATTCCGAATGGGTCCCGAGTGCCGGTGACGAACAGAAACAAGTTGCGGTACCTGGACCTGCTGGCTCAGTACCGGTTGACGAGCTCTGTGAAGGACGAAGTGGAGGCCTTCCTCAAGGGACTCAACGAACTCATCCCTGACAACCTGCTCAGCATCTTTGATGAGAACGAGTTGGAGGTAGGAGCAGTACAATGCTGTAATTAGTACAGTACTAGGAGCAGTACAATACTATAATTAGTACAGTACTAGGAGCATTACTATACTATAATTAGTACAGTACTAGGAGCAGTACAATACTATAATTAGAACAGTACTATGTTCAGTACAATACTATAATTAGTACAGTACTAGGAGCAGTACGATACTAGGATCAGTACAATACTAGGATCAGTATGACATTAGGATAAGTACAACACTAGAAGCAATACGGTACTAGGAGCAGTACAGTACTAGGATCAGTACGATACTAGGATCAGTATGATACTAGGATCAGTACAGTACTGTGCTCAGTACTGTACTAGGATCAGTACAGTACTTGGATCAGTATGATACTAGGATCAGTACAGTACTAGGATTAGTATGATACTAGGATCAGTACAGTACTATAATTAGTACAATACTAGGATCAGCACAGTACTGTGATCAGTACTGTGATCAGTACTGTACTAGGATCAGTACAATACTAGGATTAGTACAGTAGTAGGATCAGTACGGTACTAGGATCAGTACGGTACTAGGATCAGCACGGTACTGTGATCAGCACAATACTAGGATCAGCACAGTACTAGGATTAGTACTGTAGATGGATTTGGCCATAATGACATTTTGATTGGCATTGTGGATTTCTTTTTTACACTGTCAAGTACATCTATATCGATTAATTATTGTTAACATTAAAAATTGTTTAATTATATATAGTATAGAACTTATGAAATGCATAATAATGCTCTTAATTTCTGATATGTTTCTGTAGTATTTATTAAGACAATGAAAAAGATATGAAGTTTTTTTTTTTTTTTTTTTGTAGCTACTAATGTGTGGAACTGGTAACTACAGCATCGCAGACTTCAAGATGCATCACACTGTGATTGGAGCATCACTGACTTTCACAAAGGTCTGTTATGGTGGCATCAGTTTAATGGCTCAAGATATTGTGCAAAATTAGTGATGACTTTTCTAGAATTCCTGGTTGGTTATGACTTAAAACACTATCCATTGATCAGTTTTCAAGTAATACCTTGATTCCGGTGCTAATAAAAAACAGAAGCCTTTTCCATGTTTGCAAATATGGAAGTAAAAAGTAGAAGATTTTAGCATCATCTATGAAAGGTTAATGCTGGATGAGTTAAACAGTAAACAACAACTCAGCTAATGAGAATGAAAGAAATGTTAATTTTAGATTTATTTTTATGATGCTGATGTGAAGAGTTGAAGCATAAAATAAAGGTTTATAATGGAGACATTGATTGTTTGTCAGGTACTGGACTGGTTCTGGACAATAGTGGCGAGTTTCACCGAGGAACAGATGGCGCGACTGCTGCAATTCACCACTGGCTGCTCACAGCTCCCACCCGGGGGGTTCTCAGAACTCAACCCCAAAATACAAATCAGCTATTCACCCACCTACAACGCACTTCCTACAGCCCACACTTGGTGAGTAACACAAATATACTTTAAGAAAGTTAAAATGCAGACATGTACAGTAGATCCTGAAATTAATGCATTCCTAAATTAATGCGAGTGGTGGTGGGCAGATTAAAATGCAACATGAAATTAATGTGAGTGGCCTCCCTTTGACATATTAACTTTCTGAATACAACACGTCTGTGTACTTTTCAGTTAAGTCCAAGTTACAAGCATCTTCGGTGAGACCAACTCACTGACATGTCTGTTTAGTCCCTGTTGTTTTTGGAGCGATAAACTCAAAGCATATTTTTGCGGCAGTCATTTATGTAATGTACATGTATATAGTTACCTAAATCGGGCTAAACATGTACCATTACAACGGTATGCCAACAAACTTGAACAGTAAAGACAAAGAAATGGTCGACTGCAATATTAACTTGCTAAAACCCATTCACATGGCATGGATCGAGTCTGCTTTTGACAGGGTGGCCAAAGACCCTGCGATTGTTACACGTGGCTGGCAGTTTGCTGGACTATTGGACAATAGTCCGTCTCGTCTACGATGAATTGTGCTCCAGTTCTTTTATAAATGTATTATAATTTTAATCTGTGTTTGTTTTACCTGTGACACATTACTTGCTGGACTGTTGGACAATTAGTCTTGTCTCGCCTACAATGAATTGTTTTCCAGTTCTGTTTTATAAATATATTGATTTTGTTTTTTAATAACGTGGGACACATATACAAATATAGAAATAAATAAATGTGTAATGTTATTAATGCAAATAACACAAACTTGCATTTTTCGCATTAATATTATGATTGCATTAATTTCAGGATCTACAGTATTTTATAAAGTTCAAATTTTGTAGGTAGCTAATTAACTGTTTTACAATGCATTTCCTACATCTAACACTTGGTGAGTAGCACACATATAGTTTAAGAAAGTTAAGATAAGAGACTGTTTTGTTTAGCACTAGAGCAGATTGGTTTATTAATCATAAGCTGTTAGATGTCAGACATTTGGTAGTTTGACTTATAGTATTAGAGAGAAAACCTGCTACAGTAGCAAGGAATGTTTTATATGGACCATCCCACAGACAGGATTAAAAATACCTCAGCCTTTGAGATACCAGTCATGGTGCTCTGACTGGAATGAGAAATAGCCTAATGGACCCACCAACAAGGATCAATCCTAGACTGACTGTGCATCAGGCAAATGCTTTACCACTGGGCCACATCCTACCCCTAGAAAGTTGAGATGCAGACAAGTATTTTATTAAGTTCAAATTTTGTGGGTATGTTGAAGAAAATGCTGTTCTGCAAGGCTAATGAGTAAAATCTGAGTGATTAAGTTGGACGATCAATTGTTCTCTCCTGTGTAGAAACATTTCATCCCAAAGATAAATAAATTCTTGTTTACATTGGTCACGTTAATCCAATATGAAAAGATGGAACAGTAAACCCGAGTATTTACTAAAGGGAGACAACTGATCCCTTTCTGTGTGTTTGTCAATAACAATGATTTATGAACTCAAATGCTTTTCAGTTTAGTGTCTGAGAATGATATATGAGGTTCTACAGAAAGTGCGACCCACTTAACAAAGTTAGGTTGATTAATGATTGGTCTGTCTGTCTGTTGATCCGTTGGTCCATCCCTCCCTCCCCACTCTCTCCCCCCCTCTCTCTCTCTCTCTCTCCGTGTCTCCCTCTCTCCTTCCCTCCCTCCATACGTCCTTTACTTGTTTTAATCTTTGATGCTGTGTTTAAAACAAAAAGGTCTAATGTCAATGGATGCTAAGTTTTATATTAATTTGAACATCTCTTATTGAGTAAATATTAGCTATTTTGTAGCTGGGAAACAATGATGTGTGCTTTCTTTGTGTTTCAGTTTTAACCAATTGTGTTTGCCGGACTACGAGAGCATTGAGCAGTTTCACAGTGCCCTGTTGCTGGCCATCAACGAAGGGAACCAGGGATTTGGGCTGGTATAGCGAAGACTGCAGGCTTCTACACAGTGTTCAACAAATGTTTGAGAAAGTCATCAGCCCTCGCAGAATGTTTGGCTAGTGTCCTATGTAATATAGTAATACAGTTGATAATTTCCACCAGCCCAGACCAAAACTTCACTAGCTGGGACTGAGGGCTAGTGGAATTGTTAAACCCGGCTCTACACAACATCCTTTATAGCAGACCTTGAAATAAGCAAGTTAAGGGTGCTTAAAGAATTGTATGCTCATTTAGTTCTTGGAGATTTAATATTCAATCCAGCAAGACAGCTAGTTAACCTGTCGATTTCCTAAAACTGTAGTGAAGTATAGGTTGAACAGAAATATGTCCATTTTCATAGTGATTTAGTTATAAGCAAAAAGTGCCTTCTTAACTTTCGCTAAACAAGTAGCTACATTCCTGAATTCCCTCATCCCAAATAACATTAATAATTTTTTTTAATTTCTCAATTAACAAAAAAAATAAAATAATAATAATTCTGTTGATTATAATATACCAGTAACCCCAATTTTGATACAGATGCAAAATTAAAAAAAATAGCACCTTTCTATAAAATGAGGATATCTAAAGAGCATTCTTCTAAAATTTTGTCCAGGTAATCATCAGGCAACTGATTGTTTGATCAGCTTGTATTTTGAGACTTGTTGTAGGGATGTAAATATGCAATGACTTAACGTGGATTTTGAGAGGAATGACTGCCGACCTATTGTGAAGGATATGGAGAGTCGTCTACCATTCTCAGTTCGGTGATGAGGTTGCTGTTCTAGGTACGTGAAGGCTGTATTGGACCTGAGTGATTTAGTTGTGGAGCTTGCTTGCCAATTACATCTCCACTGGATGAAGGCTTGATCTGTAATCTGACTTCAGGAAAAGCCTGTGTCATTGGAATTATAACAAGAATGGTATTCATGCTGGGCCATCCCAAGATTGATCCATTATGTGCATTCATTTATAGATTTAGTTAATACAAAAACCAATCATTTTTAAAAACATCATCATAATCTCATTCTTTAAAAGAGTTTTAGCTTCATATTCTTTTATCAGGTGGTATCTTGATCAAATCAAGACATTTATCATCATAGCTTTTGTATTCAATTAACTTGTGTCGAGATGGCAGTTACAGGGCAGTTACGGTGCTGCACATACTAACTAGAAGAAAGTGTTTATTTAATTAACTTGTGTAGAGATGCAGGTTTTACAGGGCAGTTATGGTACCGCACATACTAACTAGGTGAAAGTGTTTATTCATTTAACTTGTGTAGAGGTGCCGGTTTTACAGGGCAGTTATGGTACCGCACATACTAACTGGAAGAAAGTGTTTACATCATTACTAAACATCACATTCATATAGAGTCGGGTTCATGTGCTTTACAAAGAAATCCTTTAGAAATGTGTTTTTGCTTTTGTTTCACCAGTAAAACAAAAAGTACCATCATCATGAAATGTTGTGAATGGAAAAGTGACCATGTGGATTAACAACTGTATAAATTGTGGTATTCCAGTTAGATATTCATGGAGTGGTTTAATATGTGTATTTTTATAAATCATTCTTCATGTAATGTACATATTATTGTCTTTATGTACATCATTCAGCCTATTTCATGTACAGCTTTTGGTAATGCAATTAATTAATTGATATATTATATGTATATTTTGATTGTTGTAGATGCAAATAAAATTGTTCTGAGATAAATCTGTAATTTTCTCTTTATAAACACCTGGAAACAGATTCTGTGATTGAAATATAAATAATAATATATGTGTATAGACCAGAATAATAATGTTAGATATAGTTACATTGTGCAATAAACATTATTCAGCATAAATGACTTAAAATCAGAAACAACTTGCAGCAAATGTCTGTTGTTTAAACTTGTTGTTTAAAAGCGTATGAAACTCGCTTTCGCTCGTTAGATAGATTTTAAAACAACTCATAAGATAAATGGTATCTAATGGCCACTCATGTATTATTAGATCTATGTCTTACCCGTGTCTAATTCTATGGTTCACAGAAACACATAATGATACTGTATTACGGATAAAATATAGTGAATCTGTGTGAAATTATGATACCTTGTAGGCTATAATGTTGTAATATTTTACGTTTGTTTTGTTTAACTACACCATTAGAGTACATTGATTTATTAATCATCGGCTATTGGATGTCAAACATTTGGTAATTTTGACATATAGTCTGAGAGAGAAAATGTGCTACATTTTTCCATTAGTAGCAAGGGGTCTTTTATATGTGCCGTCCCACAGACAGGATAACACATACCATGGCCGTTGATATACCAGTCGTGCTGCACTGGCTGGAATGGGAAATGGAGGTTGATCCCAAACATCAAGCAAGCACTAATGTTGTAATGGTTTGATATTAGGTTGCTATGAACATATAGAATTTAAATCTATATACAGTAAGTTCGAACTTAGTGGCTCCAATGGCAATTACCGTAGCTGCAATATGAATTGCTGTTGTATAAAAATTATTGTAAGTGGTTGAAGAAATAATTTTTGGGTTTTATTTTTATGATTTTTGTTGCAAAATATACTGGTTTAAAATTGCTTTTGGCAGGCTGAAAAGTGTCGTATGTGAGTGTTTTGTCTATCGCAAAAAACTTTTAAAACTGCTGTAGGTTACACATTTTCAAGTTTGAGTCCTGTGGTGTAATATAGTATGGTATAATGTATTGTAATAGTGTTGGTATAAAGTGCTCCTACTGGCAGTAGCTAGTGGGAATTTATTTATTAGCTCAATTAGTAGAGTACTGGACTTACGTACTGAGAGTCCGTGGTTTGAATCCCCTCAGTGGAGGTTGATTTTTCTGTTACATCATGGCAAAAGACTAAATAATTTCAAGCACTTACCATTACAATTCATCTCTTATGGCTTGTACTGTGCACCAATTAATTCAGAATAGCAGATTAAACAATGGTCATAAGGCCATATCTAATGTCAAGGACAACATTTTAAATTTGTGAAATGTTCTTCTGTCTCATGTAGGAGTTTACCATTCATTCCTTTACATGTTAAGACAAGGCTCACAGTGTTTAAGCTAGGTTATTTAACACAACCTTTACTAAGTCGCTACCTAAGGAGAGAAATGTTAATCTTATTACCATATCTTGCCAATAAAGGTAGCATACAAAATGACCACAAACTCCAGGGGGAGAAGGGTTGTATTTTTATAGTCTTTTTTGTTATTTTGTTATTGTTTATATATATATATATATATATATATATATATATATATATATATATATATATATATATATATATAATGTACCAATTATTTCCAATATTTGGAATGTGAATGATCTAGCTCAGTCCATAGAATGCTTTACTGAAGAATTCCTTTTGTTTTTATTGACTAAGTATTTTAATTGTTTTTGTTTTTGTAGTTTTTCTTTTTTTGAGAGTAGGTAGTTAGGTTATCCAGTAATTTTAATCAGCTATTTTAAACAAATGGAATTTATAATTAAGTTGATGTTATAGTAATGCTAAGACACATAGCATAAGCAGATGAAAACAAACTACTGGTCATCAAATATATATGTTCCAAGGGAAATAATTTCACAACATACATAAACTTAATAATAACTGATAATAATAATGAATTCACTGGTACTCCAGTCTGGATTATGCTACTCATAAAACTTTGACAAATCACTGAATGAAAAAATTGATACTAGCTCAGACCATGGATAAATTGTTGATTTTGCAATATTTTCTTAGTGAGAAAATATGCAAATTGTATCCTATTGTTGGATCATTAGTTAGTTAGAAAACAAGATGAAAAATGGTTGACAAAAGTGACGGTAGTTTAGTTTAAAAAATGGGAGATTTCAGAAGTGTGTTTTTTACATATTGATTAAAAGAATATGTATGCACTTTTACTGAAAGTTTGTTGCAAATTATAAATGTAAAATGTTCATTGTACTAGCATGTCTGTGATATTACATGGGAACATGTATCTTATTTGTTATGATATCTGTTACAATATTTTGTTCAGGTAATATTTTAAATACCTTTTCCCAGAACTTACAAATTAATGCAATTATAGTATAGTTTTAGTTTTTCTCTTATTTATTAGTATTTTAATTTTTCAAAATATATGTTCCATATTTACTTAATTTAGTCATATTATTATGGTGTGTACAAAGTATGTTGTTTAATGATAATTTATGATCACTATGTACACTCATATGTTAGTTAGTTGGAAAAAAAAGTTTTTGTACATAACATAATGTATATACTGTATTTATGAAACCAATTTTAAAACACATGTTGAAATATTCAAAATCAGAGACTGTAGTATTTTTGCATTTTAGCTTGATTTATTTTGATTTATTTTCTACTGAGATAGTACGGTAACCCTTATGAATTTATAAAAGAAAAAAAAAGTATTTTATTATACCCTGGGTAGGTTTAGTTCTATAAATGACCCTGCAGTTGTGTGTAAAGAAATTCAGTACTAGTGTCTGCAGCAATGATAACAAAAACACCACAAATAACTGAAGAGTGTTTTAACAAAGCCTGTTAAGTCTAACATTAGGGAGAATGGAGATAACTACATAAATTGCTCATTTGTTTGATTTACTGTGCAAGATGTATAATATGGTTGATATTAACCGGTGGAATATACATAAAGTTATTATTGTTAAAAGGCGATATGTGGGTATTACTTTTCTGATGGCATCAACTTTTGCAATAAAGTTGAACAAGAATTGTTTTTTGTTTTTTTTACATATGTCGTACATCAATAAAACTTGATTTATAGTCACACTTATGGATGTTCAACACACTGCACTAAAAAAGTTTATGGTAGGTGAGAGATTTAATGCTGCAAAATTCTTGTGTCTCAGATTGACACCTCATAGACGTGACGAGGTTTTTTTAATAACACTCTTCAGTGTAGTAAACACAGCATCTATGCCCTCTTTAATAAAATGTGCTGGAGTGTCATTAAACAAACATACTTTTGTTGTTGTAATGTGTTTTTGTAATTATATCCAGTTCAGGTTTATATATGTTGTCCTGGATACACACCTCAGCTGTCTGGGCATTGTGTCAAGAACAGAAGTTAATGTCTAGTTGTTAATAGTTGGCCATACTCCTTCACAATGAGTTGTTATACAACAAACTGTAACTCTTTCTCGGTTAGAATTTGTCCCAGGAAGTGAACCAAAAACCTAGTACTTTTAAGACGACCAGTGGCTGGTCCAGAGGCAATGGCCAGTGGGGGTGGGGAGGTTTGGGTGTTTGGGATTCATGCCCAAACCTTGAATGGATGTCGGCATGAAAAAAAGTGTTCAAGTTGGAGATTTCAGATCAGTGGTTTGACAAATACGGCTGATGATGCTCTGTTCTTTTCCTATGGCATTTTGAAACACTGAAACTGCTTTAAATAAGTAGACCATTTTTACCCCTTGACTAGCCAGGATTTTATATTTGAATTGGGGGGGGGGGGGGGGGGGGGAGAGAAACACTATGAGTCTGTTAATTCCTGCTTTTACATGCATTATGGGATGACAGGCAAATATAAATAGTGGTGGGAAGAAACAAGAGTTGGGGTCTGGGGTGAGAAAGGGAGGGGAGGGGAGCATGCTTTTACCCATTTACCAGGTATGTCATTCCTTAATTTACTTAGTACATGATGTGATGTATTTGATACATTATTAATACAGCATTTCCCGAATATTGCTCAAAGTGCTCGATAACTATGTTTTAAAAAATGCAGTTAGTATATATATAATACTGATGTCACAATTAACAAAAATCTCTACTCGAAACTCAGATTGCTTGTACGTGTACCGGTAGTTAGTGTAGAGACTACAATTTGAGCCTCAAGTCCAGACAATTTTTTATAATCATAAGTCATGTTGTCAGTGCAATAGTATCTGTATTTGTCGATTTTTCAGAAGGAATCTGATGGTATTTTATTAGTCCCCTACCAGTCCAACCGGAGGGAACTCGAAGTTTCGTCTCTGTCCTTCTCTCTGTCTGTCTGTCTGTCTGTCCATCTGTCTGCCTAACATATAGGGTTCTGGACATTTATTAACTGAAATTTTGTGTATACCGGGATTTCCCATATTTAAGCCCACTTGAAATGAAGCCCATGGGCTTAAAAACAGAACAATTTTTTCATATTTAAGCCCATGGACTTAAATTCGAATAATATTTTTGCAACAGGAATTTTCCCTAAGTTACTATTGGAAATAAGTAAAAAGACTCTGTATGCCTAATGACAAATTTTAAATGTACTAGAATTAAAGATGCATTATCATAGTTACAAATGTCATATTTCATTACCTTTATATTTAATAATGATATTTTTTTTTTAATAATAATAAAAAATAATTAAATAACTTGATACTCGCTTCATCAAGAATCCTTAGCTAATTTAAGCACAAATTACACACAAAGTAAACATCATGAATCCACAAAGGGACTGGCCTGAATTTGCTATCATTGTATGATGTTTTTGATGTTTTTAACATTTTGTACCAACTAAAATTAAATACTGAATACAAATTGTTGTTTAGCATATCGGTGTCTGTACATTCAATGTGTTTTTAATCATCCTACTGTTTGTAAGTAGACCAAACTGGATTTCGATTCACAATAATTTTGTACATAAGAAAACGTATATATTAGGAAACAAAATTAAGTTTGAGCTTGTACAAACACTAGGATGACCAGAAACATACTTGATATACAGCTACCGATATGTTATACAGAAACATTTACTTAATATGTAATTAGAGTAATTAAAATCTCTGTTAGTGGACAACATCTTAACAATGGCACCAAACTCAGGACAGTCTCTTTAAAATAACCCTACACAAACAGTTATATTAATAGGCATCGGAAGCATTCACCTCTTCTCTTTCTGTAACTATGAAACTGAGGCAACTAAAATGCATGTACGCATTGCCCCTCAACTTAAAGTCGAATTAATAACTGCCATCTCCACTGATATTGAAACATGTTTTCTTTGTTACTAAGCCTAAACGATAATTATTATGTACTCTGATACTACCCTGTTGATTGAGTGCTCGCTTGAGGTGCTTGCATCACAGGATTGAACCACCTCTTTGGATCCATTCAACTGATTGGATTTTTTCTCGTTCCAACCAGTGCACCATAACTTGTCAAAGGCTGTGGTATGTGCTTTTTTGTCTGTGGGAAAGTGCATATAAAAGATCCCTTGCTGCATGAGGAAAAATGTAACAGGTTTCCTCTGATGACAATGTGTCAGAATAACCAAATGCTTAACATCCAATAGCCGTTGATTAATTAATAAATGTGCTCTAGTGGTATTGTTACTATCCTAAGTTGCACCTTTTGTCTTTATTATAGTATAATTTTTTTGTCAGCTTCTTAATTTAAGCCCTGGGCCTAATTTCAGATACAAATTTATGTTCTCCAAGGTGGTATTATCCAGTAGCTTTATCATGTACTGTTACAGATCAATGTTTGATTTGTAGCGATATACCTATTTTTGACAGAGTTATGGCCGTTGAACGTAGCAAATAAAAAATTAGTTTTTAAGACTTTTTTACCACAATGCCTTGATCAAGATACTGACTTTTACAGACCAAGTTTGACTTTCATAGTGATTTACCCCTTGAACTTAGGCGATACAAAAATGTTTTAGGTCTGGTAGGGGACATTTATACATGTAGCTTTAGTAGTACTCTGAGAATGCTTATTTTATTGATAAGAAGTTTGTATGTATGAAACACTGCCGTGTTCCTTTTGTGTTAATGATACAGACTAAAACTATGCTGTATTTCATTAAAATGCTAATAGGTCCATTTGTAATTTTTTGTTCAATAAACAGCTAAAAAATGAAAAACAAAAAACAAGTGGAAACCAAAAAAAGAAATGTACATTTTTATTATGCTAATCGTGAAAATATATTTCCCGGCATGTTCATGTATTGTGATATTTAATGGCGACCATTTTCATATAATCAATAAATGATGCAATTTCCTGAATATTTGTTTGTATTTAATTCCTCATTTCCGACCTACCTGTTCTCACCCAATATGTTGTTACAATTTTTGTGCATTTTTATTTGGTTTTATTTAATTTAATTTTTTTTGTTCATATCCGGTGTGGTGAATCTTGTTTGGTTTTTATTTGAACAAACTTGGTTAAGCACAAAGTGAATAATTAAAAGAAAAAAAAGGAGTTCAGTTCAGCCAAATTTATACATGCCATGTTTGTAATTAAAATAATATTACAGGTGCCTTTCGAACGTCCACTGTATGTGAGGACAGACTTCTGTAATGATGTTTGCCACCTCTTTTAAATGGCTTTTGACTTGTATCCTTATTCTTAAACTAATTACACTAATTTTACAATGACAGTTCTGTTATTTTCTAGTACCAAATAATTTGCTATAGTAAAAAAAATAGTTAAAAAATTATTATGGAACAAAAAGTTTGTTTTGTTTAACGACACCACTAGAGCACATTGATTAATTAATCATCGGCTATTGCTTGTCAAAAATTATGGAACAATAGAATTAAATGGAATCTAAACATAAAGGCACAGTATATTTTGTCTTCGAAAATAAAGTTATTATGTGCATAAACACGATTCTGTTTTACTGCAGAGTTTAACTGGCTTGTGTAAACCTAGCTTAAAACTTTCTCGGGGAAAATTAAACATGTGGGGCGTGACCATTGTTATCTCAGAAATGAATGTTTTAATTCTACTTATGCACAAAGCATAAATAATGACCATCACTACCACTGGCATTGTCCACGCTAACACAAAGCAAGGGATACATTAACTGTGTAAATAAAAATCTGTTTTATCAGTCCATGAATAGGCCGATGATAAAATGTAAGCTAAAGTCGATTTAATAGTTTGTACAAATGTTTAGCTAGCATTCAGTAACTACATTGCTTTGACTAAAATAATATGGGAGACAAATTGAGCCATCTTGTCAAGAAACCAAGTTTAACTTTCTATTAAATGTGTTCCACAGTTTTATTATTATTTTATTTTATTTTTTGTTTTGTTTTGTTTGTATGTGTGTGTGTGTGCGTGCGTGCGTGCTTCAGATAGTTTTTAACAGACCACTGAAACAAGCACTAGCCGAATGGAGCAACACTGGCTGTCAAGCTTTGAGGTTCCAAAGAAGACTTGACAGAGACGGCGTTTTTATCACCAGAATCTAAAGCATGATCAACTATAGCTTGAACGCAGAAGGATGAAGACCATTGAAATAATTTAGTGCCAAAAAATAAAAGTAACAAACATAATGCCGAGCGGTATGCGTCCATAAGTTGATTTTAGCAAATGTACCTGCAAATTGTGCAGCTTCATTGAAGCCATGGACAATGCGTTAACAGCATAATGAACAGAAAGGACCATAGTTTGTTGGTATAACTCCCCCCCCCCCCCCCCAAAATCCAACTTTTGATGGCGATACAATTTAGACTAGTCAGTGGCGGATCAACAAAATCCATTGGGGGTGGGGTGGGTGGGTGGGTGTGGGGGGGGGGGGGGGTGTGCGCAATGACATGAGGCAGTATGCCAAGGGAACTTTGGGAGAGGTTTGCATGCGAATCGTAAAAAAAGAAAGAAAATTAATATACAATAAAATTATAACACTCTCAAAATTTAAGGGGACCCGGGGCCCTGCTCCCCGCCTCTAGATCCGCCTCTACTAGTACTAGTACTACAAAAGGTAAATTTATAATACCTTATGCGTCCTGTTCTGGACGGAATAAGTCAGAACTTTCTCCCATGACAGGCGTGCGTTATAACAGCTTACTGTGAATGCACGTAAAACATCTTGGACTTGAACTTGACATTTTGCGTTTCTATTTAACGAGTATAATTTGTCTTTTTTTTTATATACAGAGTAATAAATAATTTAGTTTTTGCTCAAACCTCAAGGAATATGCTTGTATAAAATATAGTTTTCTAATTAAACAAATTTAAACAGCAAGAGATAATTTGAAACTGCCTACAATCCAACCTGTACGTAGACCGAACTATAAAACAAAGTGACGGTAAATTATATTTTCCCGGAACAAAACAGATATGTTACAATATTTAGCGAGTAAACAAATGAAATGGATCAATTATTTGAAAGTTATAATAACAACTTAACCTTCCAATACAGCACGTAATAAACAGGACACATCATTAGGCATCGTTTATCATTATCCCAAAGCAGACTGACAGGATTTCCGGTGTTATTTTTTAGTGAAAGCAGAATACATACATACAGAACTACTTTAACTGCATAACACCCAAACTGCAATCAGAAAGTATTTAATCCTGACAGATAACCAACGGGAACCACTACTGCAGACGTTCACCATGCTACAAGAAACACTGAACCCACTGACCATATCAATGAAGCTATTTGGCCTTTATTCTCTAACTAACACCTCCAAACTGGAACCAACAGGGCTGGACGCAGTAATACCTAAACCAAGGAGAAAACCTCTTAAATATGTTTTAAGTTTAAAAACATACAGTTTCTTGGTGATGATTTTGGTTTGGATTAACTTCTTCCGATACATCCTAGGTCTGTTGCCAGTCGATTCTAATCTAACTTTAAGAATTATACTGATGATGTGGTTTGGACTCGTGGCATTTTGTTCCATCATCATGTTCATAGCTAATCAAAGGTCATCACATCTGCAGTCCTTCTACAGACACTGGAATAATGTTTGTGTGAAAACCGACACTATCCTCGTTAACGTGAAGTTCTCAAGATTTGTCATAATTGGAGTTGTTGTAAGTTGGGTCGCAGTACTGGCAGACATGATGGGAATTGTTTTCCTTTTTGCCTTCGCAGACGCACACTTAAAGGAACAGACCATGCGGCCATTTCCCATATCTGGCGCCACTCTTGGCATAGGCTGTGTCACTGTTACTTTTGCAAGTGGCATTATTTCCTTTTCTGTTTCATTTGTGATTACTGTATGTCACATAATCAAATTAAACTTTTACGAACTGTCAGAATTTCTAAGCAAACAGATCAAAGATGGCGGCGGGAGAATTCCTAGATGTTTGCAAGAGTGTCGTCTGCTACATCTTGATCTGTGTGAATGTGTCGCTGTGCTGGATCGGACGTTTGGGATGCTGATAGCGGTTTTACTCACTATTAACCTTCCTCTGGTCTGTTTCATCTTGTATCAGTTTGTCAACTACAAACTCACTTTGGTCATGATTCAGATCTGCGTGCTGTGGCTGATATCGAGTGTTGCCACTATCCTGGGGATCACGATCAGCACTGCAATGGTCCATGAAGCGGTGAGTTCACTATCAGCACAAGTATCTTGAAACAACAGACCGGCTTCTAAGCCTTAAAGGGAAATCGCCATTATCGAAATTACTTTTTTTTTTTTTAAATATTATTAAATAGTCCGATCCTCTCTTCTTTCTCTTATTTATTTTTGGACTGTCCTAAAATGCTCCAAATTATATAAATATTTGGCCGAGCAATCAATTCTTTTATTTTTGGCTTGTAACTTTTTATTATTATTTTTTTGTTTTGTTGATTTTATTAACTTTTTTACTAATTACTATTTTTAAGATTCTGCCCCCTCCACCCCCCCCCCCCCCCCCCCCCCCCCCCCCCCCCCCCCCCGTTCCGAGTCAGGCCACCGATCTTATCGGAGGTCGGACTCTGGATGGGCGTGTTCGAAACCCTAGTGGTATATGAGCACGTTAAACTAGTTATCTATCTATCTATCTAAATCGCCATCTACAGATCCTCAGTACATATTAGCACAATTATCTTGAAACAACAGACCGACTCCCAAGGCATTCATTTCAACTTATTTTTGTGCTTATATCCAATTAAGGTTCAAGCACGCTGTCCTGGGCACACACCTCAGCTATCTGGGCTGTCTGTCCAGGACAGTAGGTTAATTGTTAGTTGGTTAGTAGTTAGTGAGAGAGAAGAGGGTGTAGTGGCCTTACACCTACCCATTGAGCCCTTAAGAACTCGCTCTGGGTTGGAGCCGGTACCGGGCTGCGAACCTGTACCTACCAGCCTGTAGTCCGATGGCTTAACCACTACGCCACCGAGGCCGGTCCCAAGGCAAACCGCCATCTGCAGATCACCAGTACAAAATTAACATAATTGGTCATGAAATCAAATTTGAAAAAACAGAAAGAAAGAAAGAAAAGGGTGTTTTGCATGTATATACTGACGTTCGGGTCCTGGTTGGAGGGAGTTTAGTCAATATATACAACACAGGGTTCCATCAAGAGGTACCAACTAAACACCCATAAACTCCAACCAGGACCAGAACGCCCGTGTCTTATTCATGTATTGACTGAATAGGAAAAGAGATCGCGTCTGGTAATTATGGTTGTCATAAATAAAGAAGATGCGAAGTTTGTGCGTCTTATATTTGGATCGTGATTTTGATAGACTGCACTATTTTGGCTCGTTTATTTAGCTTCATAGATAATCAAAGACAAATTCATGTGAATATTAAAAATACCAATCAGTTACTGGTGTAGAGAACTAAAATACTGTCATAACAAAAATCCATTTTGTGATATCAAGAATTCATTGTAAAAGAAATTGAAATTAACATTTCTTTTGCTTGTTATAACGAATGAATGAATGAATGTTTAACGACACCCCAGCACGAAAAATACATCGGCTATTGGGTGTCAAACTATGGTAATGCAAATAAATAAAGTGATGATCAACATCAATATAAAAATTCAAGTCAAACAAAAACAGTGTAAAGAACTGTGCAAAAACACAAATATCACAGAATTTTACGGATACTGAATTTTACTCAAAACTTCAATTTTGTGCTGTATTGGCCATTCTCAAAGAGAATGTTACACCCCTGCACCACGGTGAGGTTACAGCACACGCAGGGGCTTGTTATAACGATTCGGGTAACAGGCTGTTGTTTAATTAACTATTGCATAATTTAGGGGTTTTTTGTGGGTTTTTTTTAAATGTTCATGTTTTTTGATAATACTATTGTAAACCTTATTCATTAATATTTTAGGCTCACTCATCGACGGATCATATTTTCAAACTTCAGAGCAATGGCGCAAGCACGGATGAATCTATTCAGGTATTTGATTTAATTTGGTACTTAAAGAAAACAATATATTGTAGTAAACTTGTTATTTTTAATGCGTTTGTAAAGATTAATATACAATGTTAAAGGAAGGGACAATCAAGGCATTTGACCTGGTATGCATATTCAACGATATATAATGCACGAGTATAATCGTATAGTTAATTAATAAAACGGTTAAATCTGACGGCTATTATATATAACGGGCGCAGCCATTTAACTAACAAATTTCTGTGTAATAATTAATATAAATGTTCAAAATGTCTCAAATACTTGTACTCCAAACAAGAAATCCCTAGGTTGAATTCTGTACTATCTTTTAATGAATGCAAAATGAGAATCACAAACTTATTAGCATAAATGCATGCAAGGACGCATCTCTGTATATACGCGTGTGTAGGAATTTTAGAGGGGATGGGTGTATACTGTGGCGAGCGAAGGTTTATAAGGGGGTGGAGACATGCTTCACTGAAACCATTCCCCTGCACATACGCATGGTGTATAAGACGGAGTTTTGGGATATGTATACAGTGCCATGATTGGACCGTAAACACATTTACGTAGACAGTTACATCTCCCCACTTCACAAGGCTAAAAAAAACCCAAACACCTCCCAAACAAAATAAAACACCCCCAAAATCACAATAGCGTCCAGTGAGTATAACATTTGTTGCATTTTTTATTTTAACATGCAATAGTGGATGTTTTTATGTCACTTTATGTGCTGCGGAGTCGTTAAACCATTATTAAATAAATAATGTATTCAATTAATCTCTAAACCAGGTGAACCTGTTCCTGGGACAACTGACTGGTAGGTCTGTCGGCTTTACCATGATGGGGTTGTTCGTCGTTACCAAAGAAGTCTTACTAACTGTGAGTAATCGTAATTTATTTCCTCGCACGATTTTGCACCCAGACGTATGTGTTTTGGACTGTATTGTTTTCTATATTCTAGAAAAGTCAATTTTAAAAATAATATCATAATACAGTAATTTAAAAATATAATAAAATAAAATAATAATAAAATTTATTTCATTTTAATAAAAGTGATTTAGACTATAGATAACGACAAACATCAGATTTAAATACTGATGTTAAAACACCAAAGAATAATTTTAGCTAAAAATGACACGATTTTCTTTTGAGTATTAGTACATACATAGACAGTATCAAGTAAAAAAAGCACCTCGCAATTTAAGTGAAATAATGCTCATACATGTCACTTGCCAAAGCTCATAATAGTTTACAATTATTTTACCAGGAACAAAAACTTACATAAAATGGAAGCTCATTTAATATACAATAATTCAGACCTGTCAACCCTCCCGGATTTGTACCAATAAGACTTTTATAACATAATTATTGGCATGAAAACGTGTTGGGTTAGAATGAGAAACCAGTTGGTAAACAAATGTACACGTGGTTTTAATATAATTTTTTTGTCAACCATTGTGGAGCCATACCATGTGGATTCTTGTCCCAATACAATTCACGATGAGTTTTTACAACTGACTATGTTACTAGTTTGTAGTCTACCATTCTAAATAACAAATTAATTATCTGAGATGAAACCAGAAACAAATATTTAATTTAATTTAAATGTTTTTTTTGTGTGTGTTTTTTTCTTCTTCAGATTGCTGGCCTTTTCATGACGTACTTCTTTCTATTACTCCAATTCAGAATCAGCTAAAGGTGGACAGCAGTTCCAAGCTGCATTTCTGAACCAAAGACATGTACGCGAGTTACAATGTTCGTTAACATATCCAAATAAAGTTTTATGTTAAGCGAGCAATGTATCAATTTATCTTTTCGACTTGGCAACATGATTTTGACGGTGCGATTGCGAACAAGCTTTATGCTATCAAGCCAGTCTTGGGAGAGTGGCAACCCTCCTACAGACAGTGCAGGAAGGATGAAATAGTATTGTGTCGTACTCGCATTGGTCATACATACTTGACTCATTCATTTATCTTGAAGAATGATCCTCCACCTTAGTGTGAGTACTGTCAGTACTCAGCTAAAGGAACTAGAAAAGATATATTTGGACAACGATCTGTGATGGAATCCTTTCGATTCCATCCACAACTTATATTACAGTTTCTACGTGATACTGACTTTTATTCTAAATTTTAATTTGTGATATTTGTATTTTTACACAGTTCTTTACACTGTGTTTTTATTTAGATTTTGAATTTTTATATTGATGTTGCTCATCACTTTAGTTTTGCATTTACATAGTTTGACACCCAATAGCCGATGTATTTTTCATGCTGGGGTGTCGTTAAACATTCATTCATTCGTATCATACTCTCAAAATAGCCGATGTATTTTTCCTGAATGATACTCTCAAAATAGCCGATGTTTTTTTCCTGAATGATACTCTCAAAATAGCCGATGTATTTTTCGTGCTGGGGTGTCGTTAAACATTCATTCATTCGTATCATACTCTCAAAATAGTTTTGTTATCCATCCAGTCCAGAAAGGTGTAAAATTATTCATGTTTGTTTTTATCGATTTAGACAAAAAGTCTTGAGATTAGATTAGTCATTAATGAGATCATCGATGATGCTGGTGAATATACTTGTAAGATGTGCTTCTGTGTGTGTCTTTTGTTATATTTGTGTGTGTATGTGTGTATACATCTATGTTATGTTTTTGTGCCTGTAAAAAAGATCAACCAAACCTCAATTTTATTTTGTGGACCCCTCTTTATGGTGGGGAAAGGATGGTTCGTTCCAAGTGAGAAATATTAACGACCATCATTTTCAGAGAATGACCAAATTCCCGCCACGGCAAGCTTGATATTATGCTGGTTTATTGTAGGTTTGTTATTATTATATATAATAAATTGAACAAAATGTGATTTGTCAAATTGGATGTAAGTTATCCTGTTATCTAGCATGAAACATCACATGTTTTTGTTTTATATTTTAAATTTTTTTGCACTTTGTATCTGATCCAGGTGAAAGTGAAATCCTTATCCTAGTTGATGTTCTGCTGTGTTCAGTAAAAGAACAGAAACTAAGAAAAGAAAAGCAATATATAAAAGGGAAATGATGTTAAATGGTCAAAACATTTTGGACTTAATTTACAAAGTCTGTTTTTGTGTAACTACATACATTTACCTTGCTTAAACACCCGCGTTTAAGAAAAACAGGTTTCATAAATTTGGCATTTTCTTTCTATAAGAGAATTTAAATTGCTTAAAAGATTTCACTATTTTCTTAAATTATTGGATTGTTATCACCAAATGTTAGATCTTAAAGGGACATTCCTGAGTTTGCTGCAATTTTAAAGATGTTATCGACTAACCGAGACTTTTTGACGATTGTAATTACATATCAAATATATTTTTCTGCATAAAATATTAGTGGCTGTATATTAAACGTGTTTCTGACCGTTCTAATATTTGTACTAGGTTAAATTTCATTTTATTTCCTAAAATATATTTCTTCGTACGTACGAAGACAAAATCCAGTTTGGGCTTCTTACAAAATTGAGATGAACAGAAACATATTGAATATACAGACACTGATATGCTAAACAAGAAAATATATTTAATATGTAAGTTTAATCGTAGAAATATTTTATTAGTCGGAAACATCTTACAATGGAGCAAACTCAGGAATGTCCCTTTAATATAGAAAGGTCGATGTTATGCTATAGACTGTAGCAGAAACAGTCAACACAATACCAATACACAATGTGAATTGCCATCAATAATCAGAGTTAATGCGTGTTGACACAATACCTTTAACTTCATTGGTATTGTGAAAACTAACATAACTTGTTTTTATTACAAAACTCAATATTTTGTTTTAATCATCACGTTAAGCACCGGAATCCTCCAGAGAGTGTGTAACCGTATTCCATTCAATGATATTGTTTAAGTTAACAACAAAGTCGCAAATGCATTAAGTGTTTAAATATAACATCTGTTCATGCAGGTCGTTCATTCAAGTCGTTTGACAGAACCAGTTATTAAGGATTTGTTTAAACACATTGTACGGAGATATTTACCTGTAATAACTTTGTTCTAATTGAAAAAAACCCAAGTGGATGAAATGAAACGTGTCAAAAATAGCTTAAACACCCATTATTTCCGGAAATCACGAAAGAAACATGAATTTGTCGTTACATTGTTTTGTTCACCCGTTATTATTATTGATTATTGCTAAAAGCATCAAGTAGGTCTTACTAATGTACAGGTGCAGATACACCGACTTGCTATAGCATTTTCTAACAGAGAAGGTTATGTTTAGTACTGGTCTATAATCATGAATTGTTAAAACTGGTCACCATGCTGCAAGAAACATTAAAACCACTGACGACATCAATGAAGCTATTCGGTATTTACCACTTAAAGTGCTCTACCGAAGTGGAACCAGCTAAGATGGAAACATGGCAGATAAAACTGAAGAAAGAAACCATGAAACATTTCTTCAGCTTTAGAACATACAATGTTACAATTATGATTTTGGTTTGGGCCAATTTCTTGCGGTATATCCCAGGTATGCTGCCTCTTGATTCCGACTTCAACTTAAGAATAATACTGCTGATGTGGTTTGGTCTAGTGGCATTCATCTCAGCCATAATGTTCTTAGCCTGTGAAAGGTCTTCACACCTGCCATCGTTTTACAAGCACTGGAATGATGTGTTTGACGGTTCCAGCGCCGTATTCGTGCAGTTGAAGCTGTCCAGATGCGTCATTCTCGGAACTATCGCAAGCTGGGTCTTAGTGTTGGTAGATCTCACCGGTATTGTCCTGCTCTTTTTCCTAGAAGACACAGACTTTAAGAAAGAGGCCATACGGCCGTTCCCAATTCGTAACCTTACTATAGGCGCGGTATGTGTTATTATTACATTTGCAGGTGGCATTATTGCCTTTTCTATCTCATATGTAATTATTGTGTGTCACATAATCAAATTAAGCTTTTACGAACTGTCAGAATTTCTAAGAAAACAGATCAAAGATGGCGGCGACAGAATTCCTAGATGTTTACAAGAGTGTCGTCTGCTACATCTTGATCTGTGTGAATGTGTCGCTGTGTTGGATCGGACGTTTTGCATGTTGATAGCGGTTTTACTCGCTGTTAACCTCCCCCTGGCCTGTTTCATCCTGTACCAGTTTGTGCTCCCTGTGTGTGTACTGTGGCTGATATCCAGTATACTGACCATGTTGGGCGTCACCATCAGCGCAGCAATGGTACATGAGGCGGTAAGTAGTTTGGAATCGGTTGAAATTCTATCATCGATCATTGGTTAAAATCGGTTTACATTATCTGATCAACTTTCGATTACACAATCAGAATTATGTGAACATAAGAAGGTTTTTAATGATCAATATCAGAACTTTGCACCTATTGTCTAGTTCATTAGAAAAGACTGCAAATCGTTAACTTTACATTTAACACCTATAGATTCAATGTTTTCTTTACGTACATATGAAAAAATACCCAAACCCCAGCATATTTACATCAGATCCATCATTCAAACTGTAGGACAATTACAGTCAACATTTCCTGCGACAATCGATTATCAAGTTTTATAATCGATCATCAGATCGGTAGAGCCTAACCTGTCAATGGTCGATTCTAACTGATCATTGGAACATCGCTAGCAGCAAGTTCATTAAAAGACAAAATATGATAACACTTTCATTTGCTTAACCCGTTACGATCGTGATGTCCTGGACCATATTCTGAAATTCATACGCGGGCGAAAAAAATATGGATTACGCAAAACTAGACAACCATTCACGCAGTTTTTAGACTTGAATACAATCTCTAATAGCACTTCTTTCTTATAATGTTTGAGAATAAACCGGGCAATAATCGCTTCTAGGTGGAAGATTTATTTCAGTGCTATATCTGCTTGCCTGCTATGGCATTGGTTGCGCCCGATCAACAGATCACGACAAATCTGTAGGTAGAGACAGATCAGTGCTCCCCCAGTCCAGACTCAGTGTGTAGGTAGAGACAGATCAGTGCTCTCCAGTCCAGACTCAGTATGTAGGTAGATACAGATCAGTGCTCTCCCAGTCCAGACTCAGTGTGTAGGTAGAGACAGATCAGTGCTCTCCAGTCCAGACTCAGTGTGTAGGTAGAGACAGATCAGTGCTCCCCCAGTCCAGACTCAGTGTGTAGGTAGAGACAGATCAGTGCTCTCCCAGTCCAGACTCAGTGTGTAGATGGAGACATATCAGTGCTCCCCAGTCCAGACTCAGTGTGTAGGTAGAGACAGATCAGTACTCTCCCAGTCCAGACTCAGTGTGTAGGTAGAAACAGATCAGTCTCCTCCAGTCCAGACTCAGTGTGTAGGTAGAGACAGATCAGTACTCCACCAGTCCAGACTCGGTGTGTAGGTAGAGACAGATCAGTACTCCCCCAGTCCAGACTCAGTGTGTAGGTAGAGACAGATCAGTGCTCCCCCAGTCCAGACTCAGTGTGTAGGTAGAGACAGATCAGTGCTCCTCCAGTCCAGACTCAGTGTGTAGGTAGAGACAGATCAGTGCTCAGTGTGTAGGTAGAGACCCCAGTCCAGACTCAGTGTGTAGGTAGAGACAGATCAGTGCTCCCCCCCAGTCCAGACTCCCCAGTGTGTAGGTAGAGACAGATCAGTCTCCTCCAGTCCAGACTCAGTGTGTAGGTCAGTGTCCAGTAGGTAGAGACAGATCAGTGCTCCCCAGTCCAGAC